>NW_026623286.1:718866-727494 GCF_030028575.1 Malurus melanocephalus
GCCGAGAAGGGGCTGTGTCCAGCAGGAGAGCCATGGAGAGAGAGGCCTTGCTCCCGAGATGGAACAGCCTGGCCTTGGGCCTGCACCCAGGGGATGAGGGACCCCACGGTGCAGCAGTTTKGGSAYGACTGTCTGCCYGTGGGAGGGACTCRCAWTGCAGCAATTTTGGGAGGATRCTGCTYAAGAGATGGACCACACAGGAATTGCTAACAGAGACCTGTCTCCCRTGGGAGGGACCCCAGGGCACAGCAGRGAAGGACTCTTCTCCCTAAGTGGCAGAAGAAAATGCTGCCATGCCCTGTTCCCTGGGCTGTCAGCAGGAAGGAAGGAGGGGTTGGGGGAGCGGATGGAAATGGTGTTTTAAGGGCCTATTTTACTTCTCATTATCCTCCTCTGATTCTGTTAGTAATAAACTCAACTTTGTACTCCTAAGATGAGCCTGTTTTGCCCCTGGAGTGTAGTTTCTCCCAGTCCTTATCTCAACTCATAAGCCCTTCCTTACATTTTTTTGTCTCCTCTGTTGAGCTGTGGCAGGGGAGAGCGAGTGAGCGGCTGTCGCGGGTTCCTGGAGTTTTGACACTGTCAAACCACAACATTGCTCTTCTGAAATTAATATTTCAAAAGCTATATTTAAGAGTCAAGCTTTTGATAACAGGAGTTTTACTTTAAAATGTTGCTATCCAAATTTACAACATTCCACAGAATTRTGATGTTCTTTCAAAATTAATAATGGAAATGAAGCAGATTAACTATCTGACATGCCAGCCAGGCAAGAAAATCTTATCTTTTGATTGTTCCTGGAATTTCTATGGGACAGGAACTCTTTTCCAGTCATTTCTAATTAAGAACTGGCACAGTCAGCTATTACTGATGAGAATTCAGTTCAATATTTCTGCATTACCAATAGGTTCTGATTTGGAATTCTGCAGACAGAAGAACTTACCGCTGTTCAAGAAAGAATGGAACTGCAAACATTTACTCTCTTCTCACTTTTAATTCATTTTACAGCCTGTAACTACAGGCAAGTGCTCTGCCTGTTTTTGAAATACCTTCTCTCTAGCTTATTACATTCATTTATTTACATTGCAAAAAACCAGAAATTTGCAACAATTTCTACATTGTTTTCATTTGAAAAAGAATAGCTAGATTAATCAAATAATGCATAAATTCTACTTAAAAATATAAAAAAGAATCACTACAGAATTGAGAACATCAATGAAAATCTTGTTGGCTCCTTTTAAAATTAGACATATTCAATCAATTGGTTTGGCATTGATATTTCACTGTTTTATAAGCTTTACATGTTCACAGTCTTCTGCTTCTCCAAATTTTTGCCTTTAGCATCAAGGTTTGAGACACCACTTCTACTAGACTGTGGAGTGTGTGCATTCAGAATACCCAATAGTATATGGTTTTCAAACTGAGTACATGGGGTACAAATATATGTCCACATCCATACATATTTTGCAAGTGTTACTTTGACATCATATGTTTTGRTCCCATCTTTGCTGTTATATCAAGGTAAAAAAAAGCATTAAGTCAGACAGACATTAATTCTCTAAGACAAAGCATATTTAAAGAAACCTAAGTTTGTATGATATAAGATAAAGTGATAGAGGAAATACTTATTTTAATGGCSTTAGGCTCAGTAACAACATCACATTACTCTTCCTGCAAAGACAAGACAGGATATAGTCCCCATGGCTGAAAAAGGAAAATGTTTCCAGTACAATGATTATTTCAGCTTGACTCAGCAGTACTTGAACAGTTTGTCAATAGAACTCTCTATTACAGAAGTTTACTACAATAAAAATCTAAGCTTCCCTTTTCCTTTCACACTGCACCAACTCATTYGTTGCTCAAACTGACACATCTTACACAGGATTAGTGCTCTCACCTAACTGAGTATACAGCACACAGAAATTCAGCTTTGCAAAGGAACAAGTCATAATCCTATTCCAGGTCATCGTTAGTGTCTAAAGCCAGGCACAACATATCTTTGAATTTCCAGCTCAAGCTACGYGACTCCTCTTCCCCACTTGCCACTTAAGACACAGAAGCAGGATTGGGAGACCCGTCTAGTTTGCAGGGTTGTATTCATCTCCYTTAGGAATTGTTTGGCTTACTACAGGACCAAACTGTTCTTTGAGACATCAGACACAAAAGACTTAAAAGTGAGGAGAATATTTACTGGAAGAGCAAAGTGCCCCTGTCATACCAATTGCATCAGCTCTGTGGTGCATCAGGAGGTGACTGGTARCAATAAACCACTACGTCATACACTGCAGAGGCTGAATGAATTATACAGGGCAAAGAGAAGTGTATTGGAGAAAAACAGGTGGGTTTGGTGAAARCAAGGGAATGCAACTCAAATAATGCAGTTAATTTACCTGCCTCTCACAGACTTGACATCTGACTCTGGAATGTTTAAGAAGTTTAGCTGCTTCTCTAAAATGAAGGAAACAACTTTGCAACTGGGAACAGATTTACAAAGCATCAGGAGGCACTTGAACACTGCATTTTACAGAAGCCTTCGGAGTTAAGCTTCATGTTTCTTAAGTTAGTGTAACCCCACATGATGGGCACCAAGCTGAACACAAAACCAGGCCCTGAAAYGAGCCAACAATCCAAATACCATTAATGAGAAAGAAAATCATATCTCAAAGAGATGATCAGACCGAAATCAYTTAAACTTGTGCTTTTCTTGTCCAACAGGTGACTGTCACACTATAATTCTAAAATGGTTTGGTTTTTTACCCATTTTCGGGTTAGAATGACGCAGAAAACATGCCAATTTTTTATTCTGGTTTTTGCTTTGGTTTTACAACTTCAGCATTATTTCAACAGCTCTTTCTTATTCCACACCAAAAATCAGAAACCTGCTCCTCTGTAGCAGCCAGTACTGCTCTGCTCTGCCTCCTCTAMACACCATTCGACATATCATTGGCAACTTCTTTTTCCATTAGGGAATTTGTGATTGTGGCATGTTTTACTCCTATTGTCCTTCTGCAAGATAAATATTTAGTTGATTTGATATAAGAGCTGAGCACAGAATAAAAATTGTAATATTATACTTGTTAGTAAAATGACAGTGCACTCACAATAAAACCTGACTTTAAAAAAAACRCTATTATTTGCATTGTTATGAGAACAGAAACATATGCTTCATTATAAGAATGCACTCATACAGTAATTGTCTTGTTACTCATACAGTAATTAGTTATGCCTACACCATTTAGATCTCTGAATTGTCCTCACTATAATACTAACACCAGAGCCATAGACATATTGTAAACGAGAAAGAAAATGCATAGTTACATTCCTGTATTACTTGTAAYTTGCCTGTGATTTCAGTGTGGGGCTAGCCACTAATAAAATTATGTTGCTTTAACATTTAATATTCCTTTTTACTTAAATGACACCACAGCAATAGAAATTTAGAAGTAGTTTATTGAGTAAGTTCATCTGGGTTCAGGCTACGAACAGAGCAAATATGTTACCTCTTGAACACATATGCAAAGGATGTAAACCATACATTAGAAATATCCATGTATGGAGTGATCCTCTTTCTCTGATCATCTGGGCTATGTCTGAGTATCCACTCTGTTCATGAAATCCAAAGAAATCATTAACGCAATGATCCACTGAGCACTTGTTGGAACAGGCTGAAACTACCTTGGAATAGGTTGAAACTACCTTGGCCAATTTTTCTCAATTCAAACAAAAAAAAATCAGTTCAGGTGCTCTCCACCATGGCATACCTCCCCTTCAGCACAAAGACGCATAACCCACATCAATACCATTGAACTAAGACCCTCACAMGCACTGAGATGATTGGGGTCTTCTCACACACTCATGCTCCCTCCCTTCTGGACTGGCCATCCTTTCCCAGAGAAGAATTATGCAAAAGTGTACTACTGATGTCTTCAAAGCCAGATATACGAGATTTAGGAGCAGATCCTCAATTCCATTTCACCAGCTAATACCAATGCATTTCTTCAGAAGTAATAATCCTAGATGTATCATGTATTTTGGCTCTGTACCTCCTACAGACATTCCTCTTGTGATGGCCAATAGCCTCCACAGAGCTTTTACTCTCGGGTGACTGTGTTTCAGAATCARTATTACCCAACACCTTTTCTGAATCAGACTTCCCCATCTACCCCTGAAGCCTTAAGAAGACATTTAAACACATTTCCTTGATACCATTTGGCTCACTGAAGATTTTTTTGCTGTGTTTTAAGCAAACCATTGACTGCATTAAATAACCTCATAATCACATTTAAAGGCTTGGTGATCTAGTGCCACCAATGTACTAAAATATATGATAACAAATGCAGTCAGCACTTTCCATACCATATGCTTGTAAATGTTATTCTGCAGGGAACCAATTAAAACTATGGAAAATTTGGAACACAGACATATGGAACAAAACAAAGCAACTTATCTTGTCACCATGGTGCTTGCTCAGTACATCGATTAGGGAATGGTGATATTACAGGACAAACAAATGTCACTTTAATTAAAGTATGCTGAAAGGCAATATACAATAGCAATCTAAAACATTGGTTTTTGCTGTGCTGATGTTAGTTTTTCTTCTAATTAGATAAAACAGGTAAAATTCATTCCTGAACAAAAAAAAAAATAAAATAAAAATCCACAAACATTCCTATTTGAAGTAATGCAACACTAGTCTTAACTTACTGAAAAACTCCCTCTTTTAACATTCAGTGAGTACAGGGGAGGAAACTGAAACCRAATGTTTGGGTTTCAGGAAAAAGCATTTAAAACACTGATAATGATATAGGATTTTTCAGGGAAAGAATACATTTAAACAGGGACTTAGCCATTTTACTACTAAAATTTAGTGCATCAGAAAAAACAGTGAATCCAATCCTCGTATTTGTCTAGCGCAATGTAAAACTGACAATGTAAAACTAGTTAAAGAACTGGAAGAAATAATAACCTTAAAGCAAAAAGTTATCAGGAGATTGAATCATTATCATCTCATCCCCAGGGCAAGACGGGAAATATCTATAGGAGAAAATATGCTCAAACTACATTTCCCATTTCTTCTTTCACTTCAGAGTTCTGAACTGCAGTAGACAAAGTCCCACAAAGCACCACAGTGCTCATTAGGAAGATCACAAAAAAGATTAGGAATCTTGAGGTTACATATTTTGGGTAAGACTCCTGCCTTATTACTCTTTTATAGTGCCAATGACACCTTGAACTGACATACAGACRATGATACTGCAAACCGTATTTATGATAATGATTATTATTGCCCCTCTGAAACACAGCCTCATTTTACAGTACTTTGTCCTGATAGAATATATGTGTAAATGAGMCATGTTTTTAATTTAATGCACTAGAAGAAGCAGTACAGAGGGGGAAAAAGGGAATTAATTACGTTAGTTCTGCTGGACATCAACTGATGGTCCAGCACAATACAATGAACACAACTTCCTCATGTAGCATTATAGGCAGATTGTCACTAAGTACAAAAAATCCCCACCTCAAATAGAGGTGAAAACTACAGTAAAGGTGAATAGGCTATTGATTGAATAAACTCTTATTTATTACAGTAGTTCAATTTCACCTCATAAAATACATGTTATAGAGAGCTAAATTATAGAATTAGAGAGTACATAATATTAGAAAATTACGTTTATTGTAAGCCAATCAACCTCTGCTTTAAAAGTAGTCTAAAAATACTAGACAAAATTATTTAAAGTGCAATTACAAAGTAAACTAAAGCTGTTTGTATTATAASGCTATAAACCAATTTTTTAAAGGAATCACATTATCTCAGTTAACAAAAATTGGTAAGTAGTAACAGAATATATGAGCAACAAACACAGCTAGAATGCTTTTTAAAATTTTGACTCAGTTTCAATAATTTTGATTAAGGTTTTCAAGATGTATCAAATTTTATTAAGCAGAAGGAGAAAGGAGATATAAACTGACAAACTCCTATATGAAGAGACATTAATGACTGATTAAGACATCGTCCTCAATGATTTTTGCTGAATCCTCTTACTTAACACCAAAATGGGCAATTCATCATCCGTGGCAAATCTGCTGCTGTAGCTAATTCAAAGGACGAGAAATATTTTTTTTTTTAAAAATGGTTACAACAAACAAAATAAATGACATTAATATTTCTTTACCTTTCCCTATCTCCTAGTTTGGTATTGAAGACACTATTATGTACTTTTAATCAATAAAAACGCTGATATCTGCACCCTTCCCCACACAGAGACTTGCTGGATTTTCTTGAACAGTCAAGCTCTTGGATTCCCTTTGAAGAGAATACTGTTGGGAAAAGCAACCTCCACRCACTTCTGTGCCTGCTGTAGGTAAGAGCAAAGATAAGCAAAGGTACATAAGCTAGCAAAAAACAATCTYCATCTCAGGCTAATACCTTACTTCCATTAAACCTCAGAGCTCTAAACTTGCTTAAACTCTGATTCTGAATGAAAAAGCTCCATGGCATAATATCCTTCCCACATCCCGGGAGTCTCTGGGAGTGGGGGCAAAAAAGCCTCAATGAACTAACAAAAAACAAACAAACAAACAAACAAAAAACCCCAACCAAACAAAGCACAAAACCCCAAACAAACCAACAMCAACAAAACAAACAAATAACCCCACAATCATACCTATGTTCATAAAACACACATATACAAACCAAAATATCTAATGTTCATAAAACACACATATACAAACCAAAATATCTAATGCACAAGGCTGTCCACAGCATTCAGGCCCATGCTTTCTACTGGTAAACTCTGAGGACAGTAAACTCCGGTAAATAACGGTAGGTCTTTGAGAATTGTAATTCAGCCTCACCTCAGTGACTAGMAATGCAACTTACTCCAACCCATGGACATGCATTTTGTGCCAGTAAGACAAATCCTGTGTTTCCAGTTATAAGAATGCTACAACGCATGCACTAAAATTTCTCTGTATCCTCAGGATGTTAAAGGGATAAAGTGCCCTTGGAAACACTGGCGAGCATCCAGATAAACACTTGTCAGAACAGGAACAGCAGTAACATTAGAAACTAGTGATGATTTCACATCTTTACATTGTAAGGTCACTCTCTGCTCCCAATCTGTTATTTTTTTTAGCTTATTACTTCATCTTAGTTAATTGCATACATCCCAGCAGATCAGAGGACCATCACAGAGGATTTTGTGTAATAGAAGAATTTTGCACTGAAAGAACAAATGGAATAATGRCATGTAACTTTCTCTCCCTTCTACAGGAAGCACATACTGGCCTTGTACAGCTGCTACAAGGGTGTCTGTTCCRCATTAATGGAATTAGGGAAGTCTGTTAAAAATAAACATAGCGTAATTTTTTCCTTTCTTCTACCAGCTAAGTAGAACAATAATTTTTCTGAGCATCAGCCAAAGAGGATATGATATAACAGCAATATAATTATATGCAATCATATTTGAACATTTAATCCCTATCTGTAGAGGAAGTTCATATGCGCAAGCACCAACACGTATATTGCCCCTCCTGAATAAAAAAAGCACGTCATGTCATTAAAAAAACACACTGACTTAAAAGAGATTTGAGAYACTCCACTACAAGATTACAAGATATTAGTAAGCTGTTTAAATTTATACAAACCCACAGAGGGTTTGTGATTTGAGTCATCTATTACACACAGCAATGTATGAGAAGCAAATATTGARAATGAGGTCTACTTATAAAAATAGACTGCTATGGCTGTCTGAGGAGATCCCCGTACACTGGCTGAAATCACATGAGTTTTGCATTCCTGTGATTTAAAGGTCAGCCTTACAAATACATCGTAATGATTTCCATTGAACYGGGGAATCAGGATGTTAAACAATTATGGTAATATCACAATTAGCATCAAAAGAAAAAGTTTAATTTTCTTTTCTTTAACTTCCGCCTGTATGATATACAAATATCAACATCTATACATGTTTTAACAAAAGCATGACTTAAATTTACCTGTTTTATTATGAAGTGTACACTGTGAAGCATTTGGGCTCTATAATATGCTTAAYATAACATTAGCAAGACAGTCTATACTTACTCTGCTGACAATTAGTTTGTGAAGTCAGTATGATACAAAGTGATAGCTGTATACTTAACAATAAGATGAAACACGAAGTGTAATTTAAAAATACACAATGTGAGGAAAGTTCGTAACACAGTTAAATGAAATCTACACTTTAACACTCCTCACAAGGGAATTTTTTTTTCAGGAATGCTTCAGCATAAAAAGCAACATTCAGAGAATGCAGTAGAGAATATTTAAATTACAAGAATTTTTAATAAATATATAACATCTCAGAAAAAAACTGCAATCAGTTTTGGATATGTTGGAATACTTTCAAAATAGTAGGACACAGAAGACAGATACGACCTCTGTCGAAGTGCTTCCTCCATCCTTGGCTAACGGATACTAAGAGAATGACAGGACTCAAAAATTAAATTAGCAGAGTCTCAGTACAAACATCCTGAAAGGCAGAAAGGAAAAGAAGAAAAAGGAAGAGGAGAAAGAAAAAGGAAGAGGAGAAAGAAAAAGGAAGAGGAGAAAGAAAAAGGAAGAGGAGAAAGAAAAAGGAAGAGGAGAAA
>NW_026623286.1:727564-751582 GCF_030028575.1 Malurus melanocephalus
GAAAAAGGAAGAGGAGAAAGAAAAAGGAAGAGGAGAAAGAAAAAGGAAGAGGAGAAAGAAAAAGGAAGAGGAGAAAGAAAAAGGAAGAGGAGAAAAAGGATTAGGCACTAGATGACAGACCACCAGACAAAAACAGAAATAAGACTATGCCTCAGCATGACGTTCTTCAGTAATAAAAGATAAAACATTTCCTCCCACAAATCATTCAGCAGGGGAAGCTACGAGCACCAAAGATGAGAAGGAGGGGAAAACCCATCTCTCTGTGACTGGAAACATCCTATTTTCAACTGACATTTRTTTCCCTTGATTTACACTGCTCTCTGGCCTCTCACTACAACTATCAAATTTTTGCAGGTGTTTGTAAGAGCTAACCAGGAAAAAGATCTAGTTATTAAAGCTCAGAGGGTTTGAGCTATTTTAAAYTTCATGTATGTTGATTCATGTTAACCAAATTACCTCATTTACAATCATGTAAATGAAATMATTTACAATTATGTAAAGTTCAGACACTCTCTAACAATAGAATAAAAAATTGCAGACAAAGAATGTAAGTGTAGAGAAAATCAGTTTTCATGATTCAAGTTAGGCTTGCAAGTTTATTTAGACTTTTGAAAGAAACAGAAAATAAATAGGATGCTTCTGAATTCAGTAAATATTACTTTCACTTTTGTCTTTTTTGGGGTTTTGATTTGTTAATTACTGTGGGGTTTTTGTGGGGGGAAAGGTGTACAGAGATATTTTTGCTGGAGATTTTTTCTTTTGGTTGGAGGTTTTTTTGGTTGGTTGTTTTTGGTTTGTGGYGGCAGCGGGGGGCAGGTTTGTAGGTGTGTATGATACTCAGTCCCTCACCCGGACCCTGTCTTACTCAGCAATCATGTCAAATAAGGTTYTACAATTTCCAGCAATCTATTCATAACTTAAATGTGTCACACTATACCTTTGTTCAAATAGAACCCAGTGTAAACACACAGGGATAGAATGGAGCTTGCAAGTACACAAATATTTCTGTGAGGATGCAGAAGTGCAAGAAAATTCCCTTACCCTGTCTGTTACCTGTTCCTACAGACTTCCATTTATTTTTCTTATAGAAGTGGCTTCTCATTCTCAGTGCGCGCAAGATGCTCTTCTGTCTATCACATACCAAACTAATCCACACCAAACTATCAAAACTATCAAACTATCAAAAAATTAGTTACTTTTTAAACATTTGGGAATGTGTAGAGGGTCCCCGAAACAAATGCTGTGGAGGGTTAGTCTTCCGAAAAAAGGAAACAGGTATATATGAATTAGGCAGCATGCCTCCTGTCAGATTCTCTGGACTGTCAGAGGTGAAYAGTTTATTGTGAGGGTTAATTCTCATAAATGTGAAGATAAATGGTCTTTCACCTATAACTGTGTACAGTCTCAATGGCATCCAATCACCTGTTCTGCCCATTGCAGTGGTGTATTCTGCTGCAATCACTGGGGGACAGAGCTTRTCCTGTCCTTCCTGCTAAAAATGACCAGTCAGCTCACTTGAAGTGCTTTCTCAAGAATCTGTGATGCTCTGTTAATTACACACGTATTAATATCCAGGCTTGAAAACACATGCAAGAGTATATCCAACTATGACCACAAAGAAAACAGATGTATTTTAGATTTTGTAGAAAAGCTTGGAAAAAAAAGTTTACTTTACTTTTTGTTTCAAAGGAAGAATTTAAAGCTCTTAATATTTCAGAGAATCATAGAGTCCTTGAATATCTCAAGTTGGAAGGTATTCATGGGACCATCAATACYTACTGCCTGATTCTTCCATGACCACCCAGCTCCAAACCAGTTGATTAAGAGTGTCATCCAGACTCTCCCTGAATTCTGAGAAGATTTGATGCCATGAACACATCCCTTAGAAGCCTGTTCCAGTCACTGACTACCCTCTCTCTCAGCCAAGAACCTTTTCTGATGCCCACTCTGAACTTCCTCTGACACAGCTTCATTCCATCTCCTCAAYATCTATCACTGCTCACAAGGAGACAACAGCAGCTCCCTCACCATCACCCCCTCGAGGTCTCACCTCAGACTTCTCTTCCCTCAAGCTGGGCAAACCAAGCGACCTCAGATATTCCTTGGAAGTCTTGCCCTCGAGGCCCTCAAATTTTTCCTTCAAATCCAAGTGCAAATAGAACATTATGAGTAATTTCTTTTACAGTGTTTGTCAGAAAGGCAAAAGCTCGGAATATGGAATATGAGCACAAAGAAAGCCTAGCCTCCTCTTTCTTTAGAGGTGCAAACTTATCTAACAGGTCAGTTTCTAATGACTATGAAAGATTCCATCTGGACCAGCCTTATTCAGTAAGATTCTACTCCCATCACCTCTGGAATCTTCTTGCCTTTCTCAAGAATTTCTAGAAGCAGACACTCCCTAGAGTTTGTATTTGTATCTGTGTGTGCAAGTGACAGAGAATGTGAGTATATAAACAAGGAAACTAGACAAATGTGGTTATTTTAWAGTGTAGGCTAAGTGAAAACTTGGTAAGGCTGAGACGCCAGGTTGGACAACTACACTTGCTGCTTGAAGCTCACCCTCATTCTCCTCTGTCTTGCCTTCTTTTCTTTTGTCAGCATTACAGTCTCTTCCTAAAGAATCTTTGGAAACTTAAAATCCAAACCTGTACTTTAAAGTGAGTCCTGCCCTCTCACAATGTAATAAACCTGTAATAGAAATTTTCATGCATTTGAGAGATGCTTACATCTTACAATGCCTGGAATTTAATCATCCTCTGGGTTTTCAGCTTGAAAAGAACTTGTCATATAATCCAGCTSTAGCTTCTGATATTGTACTCTGGCTCAAACAATGATTTGAAATATATAACCACTTCTGAWTTATGGAAACAAAGAATAGATGTGCTCCTACAGACTTTTGTTAATTCAGTATCAGTAATCAGTATCTGTATGGAAGAAAAGCAGCTAAATTCTTAACAGCACAACTAATTAGGCTGTTTTTGCCACAACATCATAGAGTAGCACTGATTTGGGATCTGAAAACCTGAAATATGCAAAGACTTAAACAAATTCTAAYTTGTTTAAAAGGTAAGTAATTAAGCACTCAGTTAACAACTGAGGACACAGGCAAACAAGTAGAGCTAGAAAGATGTAAAATGTCATTTCRCATCTTGTTTAGCATCTTTGCTTATGTTCCAGTGCAGCAAAATGCAGAAGCAAACAGGATGAACTGGGGTTTGCTTTTTTTAGCAAAAGACAGCATGYTGTATGGTAGAACTGAAAGTGGCAGTTCAGAAACAATCACATCCCAACAGGCTAATTCATCCTAAAACATAAGATATACAAAAAAACAAGTATGTACCTCATTCCTTGGCACAGAAGGAAAAGATAAGSCACAGTATCACAAGCACTGATGAAGAACCACAAAATACTGAACACTACAGTGCTTGGAAACTGTTGAAAATTACTGGAGTCTATACTAGTTTCACACACACTGTACACTCCTCTASTCTTAAAAGACACTTATTCTTCTAAATAATGTGACTGCTAAGAATAAAGTCTCAACAAGATTTATCTGTAAGAAAACTAAGAAAACATATATGAAACTTGTATGSACTGCATACAGGCATTGTCAAATAATAGTAGTTTACTTTTCCAGCAGGTTAAACTGCACTCCATCTGACTCAGCTGTAACACAGCCAGGCCTGCAAATGACTTTGACCGAATGTTAAAACCTTTTCTAAGTCAAAGAAAGGGTGCTGAATCAGTCATCTGATTATATGCCAACTGTCTATATTTAGGACTGTCCCTGCAAGTGTTTAAAAGTTTACCATTTATCACTGCTTCAGAAAAAGTCAAATATATTCCAAACAGAGGAATTCTGCTTCTCATCAAAGGTAAGTTTTTCTCTTTCCACTTATCCCACTGACTCCAGAAGAGCATACAAGGTTCACTAAGTGGAATATGCCTATCTCTCTAGCACTCCAGGTTCTAAGTATCCATTTATTTCCAGAATTTATAAGAGTGTGCTAGTAGCTGAAGAAACAATTCAAGAGCTTTTTCTTCCCCTACCAACTCTTCTTTGATCACGATTTTTTAATCACTAGGGTACAAGTGAAAGGAAGTTTTTATTGGGAATGACAATTCTTCTGCTGTGCATCACAACAGCACAGTGAGATAAACCATTAGGGAAAAGGTCACCACAGCGTGATGGTGTCAAGCAGGCAAAGGTTGGCTCACACCAAAACTGGTTAGTGAGCATCAGGGACTGTATAYAGCATCACTTCCACACAAAGGACAAAATCAAAACCAAAACTAAAACTGTGCCAATTACAAACAGAMATGAGCACAATTTTTGTTATCAAAATACAGCAAGATCAAAATTTCCTMATTAGTACAAAACAGGCAAATGATTTCAGGTACACTGCAAAATCTCACTGTGCTCTAAACAGAACTTGTCATAAGGAGGCTTAAGACTAATGAATTACAGCTAGRAGGAAATGTACAGAAGCAGATTGTGACTGTGCAAGATGGAAMTGGGCCAGTGCATTAGGTCCATTAGATCTATTACACATTATTCAGTTACTGTCATATGATTAGGTAAACAAGGAAGGAGAACTATCTGACGTACTCCGACGTCATTATTTTCTGAAATCTTCCTAATCTTTACACTGTTCATCCTCTGTCCTCACAGCGCCACATCTATTTGTATCTCATTAGAACAAGTGATATAGCATCATTGTTAAGGACCTGTCTAACTGTTGCTGGGAACAGACTCCCTTTTTTGGAGCAAAAGAATATAACAGAAATTTTATTAAGTCATTTAAGGCCTAAGTCTGATCTCCCTCAGGACTTCAGGCTAGCAAACGGGAACTCCATGCTGCTCCAGTCCTCCCTTTCCAAACTAAATCCCCACACTTATTCCACACCTTCCCAGCATAAACACAATCATATTGACCATGTCCCAGACTCTTAAGACAGGAATTGAACAGATTTTTTAAAATAAGTGTTTGTATATAATTTAGCAGAGCAAAATCCTGGCCACACTTAAATAATAGCATGTATACCCTAGTAAATGCACTACTACACTTCACTGAAATGCCTTTGGAATTTATTTCTGTGTGGAATGAAGTACAAAGTATGTCAACTACATARGCAATGATTCAACACCCCAAAAGTTAATCAGGACAGAATTTGGCTTAATCATAATCAATACGATGGACTTCACTTATCTCTGCAACAGAAACTGATGAAAAGCAAGTTACATAGATTATTGCTTAAACATGACATGTCTATTATTCCAAACCATGAAAATCCATGGGGGAAAAGCATATTTAATTCTCGATTTCTACCACATATTTGTAGTCAYGTGTGACTTTAGTGAACTGTAAAAGTCTATTAAATTGCCCAATATATTTTCCTTACAACTATAGGTTGCCTTTTAAAGTAGTTTTACATATGGTCATCCAATCCAGGTTTTATTTTGATTTCCTTATATGCAGAGGCTTTCTCTCCCTTCTCTGGGAAACTGCTTTCCTTATTAATAGACCTAATTTTCTGGAAATATTCTCTTTATTAAGTCTCTGCTGACTGTTTTGCAATTGCATATTTATACCTACATAAAGGATTGCTTGTTTTCTTTCTTTGCATTGTTTCTAGCAACCTCATAGATCCAGACTGCTCTCATGTCTCAGTGCTGCAGTAACTTTATGTTTTTTCCCTGAATTCTTTTTCCAGGTAAGAAATATTTTTGGTTATGTGGTATCCACAAGARAAGGAAGTATTCCACTTGAAACTGTATAATGATGACAAAACCCAGCCCTCTGATATTACTGTAACTCTTCATAAATATACTTTGTTTAAAAATTCATCTCAGAATTATGTTGGTGCAATGTTTATACTTTTTKTCCCATATTACTAATAAACACCAACTCTCTAGTTGCTGCATGCATGGTTTTCTTCTGACAGATTTGAGTAATAAAAGGTTAATCAGTTATAATACTCCAATTCTGCAACATTTTTTAGGTGCATATACAACTTCTACATCTGAGTTTTCCAACTGGAGTCAATATCATTACTCATACTCTTTAATTCTTACACAGTGTAAGTGCCTTGCTAAGTGGAGTCAAGTCCCTCGTGTGCTGCTGGATGAATGCAAAGAAGATACGTGAGAGGGTAAGACTTGATTTCTTGTCTTAATGCTTGAAAGCTTTTTTATTCCTCAGCTTGGAGAAGCTCAGCAGTTTCTGGGAAAATAACTTCTGCTTCACTTCTGTAATATGTCTCACTTCCCATAAAGCCAAAGCTTTATTCCAGCTAAATCAAATATTATTTTCAAAGTAACCACTACCTATCATTGATAAGAAAACTCCAGAGAGGGGAAAAAAGGCAGTATGAATAAACACGTCAGTGACTCAGCTAGTTTTTAAACTGTGGTCACATAAATCTACGCAAGTCATGCCATCATCACTAACTGTTCTCTGAACTTCTTTGCCTCAGAAACAAGTACAACATTCATTTTCCATATCTATCAAAACAGTGCCTTAAAAGCCTCTTTACTATTCTCAAGGGCATCTCCCTGGTCGAGGGTCTGGCCCTCAATTAGGAAAATGTCCAGTCACACAGTCCAATATTTCTATGAGCACACYTTCTGGGGTCATAATTCCCTGTTTATCCAATGTGTTACCCTGCCRGTGTAACACTGGTCTAGCATTACAGTCTTTTTTCTAGTACCAGCAAGGGATTAAAGAAACTTCAATTTTTAGAGCGTTTGGAGGTCTTTTTTCCCAAATGATGTTAACAGCTGAAGATGACATAGCATTCAGGAAGATTATTTCCCCAGCTAATCTGCTATTCTCTGCAGGAAGAGGACCATCTTTCAATTACTAGTTCGAAGCAGTTTGCTGCAGTGTGTGCTTATCTCAGTATTATCAGCACATTAAGCCTTTTCTGGGGCTCATTCTGTTCTCTGAGCTCCCTGAAGCCAACGTACAAAGCATTAGGTTCCCCATTAGGCACAGACCTAAAGCCAGGGAAAAAGCACTCCCTGGCAGCCCCAGTCTCAGCATCTCCCAGAGGGAATTCTGTAACTTTTTTTTWAAATTCTGACAGCTTCTTTACAGATTCCCTTGATTTAACTTCTCGCAATCATTTAATGTAACACCCGGAAGCACATGAGATTACTTGAACAATACTGAATTTAAGTACCTTCTCCAGTACACAGTATTCCACATCAGAGAATTACTGAAGAAATATTTTCTGAATGTTTAGTTCTCTATTCAATTGACTTTAACATCTTGATAATTACTCYGATAATCATTCTGAAGTTATACAACCAAAACCCTAATTTTTTTTTCCCTGAATAAATGATTCAAAGTTATGTACTGACTGATCAGTCCCCCTTCTCCAAATAGGTAGCTTGTCCGTACATGAAAGTGTCTAATCCAGAGACACTAATAACATAATATACTGGGGAAAAGACAATGTTTGTGAAGTATGACATTTATGTACAAAAAAGTTCTTGATAAGAACTTTATAGCATGAGCAAGTCAATGTGGTCTATTTGCRTCTTCCAAAATATTACTGAAAAGCTTCCTACAGGCCAATAAAGACAAAATCACCAATGAAAAAGGGGATGTAATCATTTTGTGACATATTGAAAACTTACAAGTTAAGGAAGAAAGGACAAGAAAAATGGTCTGTATTTCAATGAAGAAAAATGAAGGATTCTCCAAGTGGTTATGTGCTGGGATATGTGCTGTTTCTCATATCCATAAATAATAAATAAWATTACTTCCAGTAGGACAGGCAGACAATACCAGATTATTTAAGAGAGTCAAATCTATAACTGGCTATAAGAACCTCAGAAAGGACTCATGACACTGAGGGACTAGAGAATAAAATAGTAAATGGAAATGAGGGCCAAGAARTGCAGATAAGCGAAAATGTGAGAAAACAACCCATCTTCATTTTTAACTGTACTGAGGTGCTGTGCACTGTCAGACRAGCTGTAAAAAGGGTATTACTAAGCAGAAAAAACACCATGCAGTCAGTCTACATGATACTCTGAAAACATCAGAAAAACGCCTTCTGATAGTAAAAGAGAATAAGTAGGATACCAAGAACCATTAAAAAAATGGGAAAAAAAGAGAAGTCATGATACTGCTGTCATAATTGACGCCTGACACGTGGTTCTGGGTTCCACAGCTTTCAAAAAGTTAAATCTTCAGAGAAAAGGCACAAGAATGAGCAGAGCAATGCTCATGTGTGAAGGGGCAACAGAAAACCTTAGCTTGGAAATGCCTGAAAGAAGACAAGGAGAATATGATCATACACAACGAAAGACCAGAGACAAAGTGAAATAAAAATAAGCACTCAAGTAGAAGAATCACAGAACAAACATTAAAATTGTCAGGCAATKTAGAGCACCAAAGAGGGATACTGTCCCCCTCACACCTAGCACATGATAACACAGTAAAACCCACTGCCTCAGGGATTTTGTTGAAGCCAAAACATAAAAAAAACAAGCACATGATGTATGATGTGCCAAGCCAGATGTATGGAAGATGGTTCTAGCTGTGACTAACATGTTAGTTCAGCTATACATTTTGATCTAAGCTTTCAGCACCTGATCAGCCTGTGTATTCTACTGTTTATAAGCCCGCACCAGACATGACAGAATGGTTTAGAAGGGCTTTTGCTCTCATCTACTCTCACATCATTACTAGACATACAAAAGTGGAGAAAAATATGCAGAACTGAACAAAAAATGTGAAAAAGTGTCAGTCTAGCATTTCTTATATCCTGACATATATTGCTTTCTAAACTATTGTCTCCTTGATTTTACATAGATTATACATAAYAGCTTTAAAGATTGATACTGAAAATTACAGAGGGTGTTTTACAGTTAGATGACAAGCTACAAAAGCACTGTTCTTTAAAAAAGAATAGTCTAGTGGAGACTTTATTATTAATAGATAATACACAGAGAACTTTCCTGTCCAACAATCAATGAAGGTCCGCAATAAAAGAGCCTTRGAAAACAAAAAACAGGCATGTCCTTTGTGCAGCATACTCCGAGGCTATAAATTGCTCCGTGTGGATAAACAGCCTTGATTAATGTTGTGCCTGGATCCAGACCCAAATGAATGACGAAGCACTTCCAGTAATAGGTTCCCCTGCATGGTCTGGAGCAATTGTTCTTCTAGAGAAAATTTTCCTTTACTCATGCCGGGTAACAATCATGTAGTCAGCGCACTGCAATCCTTTTCACCTAACAAGAACACCTGTGATGTGAAACACCAGCACGGTGAGGTTGGCATCACCAGGCCTCTCACACACAACTGCAGGCCTTTTAGCATCTTCCACAGATTTGGCTGCAGTGGCAAAACACACAGCAGCTCCTTCATTCTTAGTCATTCACCCATTTCCCTGCACAGCTTTACCTTACATCAGGGTCAAAACAGAGTGCTCTTTGTCTGGCCTCAACTCAGCCTATGGCTACCAGCTGAGAAAAGATGTCCTGCAAAAGGCCTGACCAAACTGAAAGGGAAACACATCATCAGCCTTTCATGTTGCAGAATGCAAATCTTGAATTTCTCTGGCTTACACTTTTCAGGCCACTGTAGTATAARTACTATATTTAGTATTTTTTTATAAAATACTGGCAAACTGAAGTCAACCAATAAGATTTATAGAGCTGTTCTAAACTGAACACACCAGTGCTCAGATGCTTCTTCCGCAGCCACGCTCAGCTGACAATACCAAACAAGGGAACATCAGTCAGAAAGGCACTATCCCCCCACAAAACCTCCTGTAAAGAAGGCCTCCTCCAAGACATGTCTTATCCTCCCATGATTTAGAAGGTACAAAGAGAATTCTGCACTTCTTTTTAAAACCACATTACAGGAATAAAAAGAGCTGTGTTCGTGTAATATGTTCAGTTGCTGTGCTCCCAGTTTCATCTAAATGAAAGAAGTAATATTATCTATTATCCWTTCTCCATGGGCCTCTTCAGATTCTAGTTTTCTAGACAATTCCTTTCTGATCATCAACAGCTGTTCAGAAAGATTAGTGCAATACTTGCTTTTAGAGGTAAACAAGTTGTTTTTACTGCTYACCATTCACTAATGGGAAGCACTATCACTGCATAATTAATGTCTATTAAGTAAGACTACCTATGATGTACTTAAGCAGAAAGTTTGTCAGAACCATCACTATCTCCAGCTCAAATTAGGCAATACAAGAAATGCTAATATGAAAAATGTGGTAAGGATTTGTAACTGCACTGTGCAGTATCTTTTAAGTGGGCTACCAAAGTGCAGACTGCTTATATGAAAATACAAGGGAAATACTTTCAAAGGTCCTAAAAATACATTGTAAAACAACTTAGTTGGCATGTGATCAGAATGACATACTTCATGTTTATTTACTCTTAGTATCTGCCAACACAGTTAAATATTAAGCAAGCCACCAASGGATTAATTTTCTCTTCTGTCAGTCCTCTAAACAAATCACTTAATTCTCTAATTTCCAACAATGCATGAAAAGATAGTGTAACATTTGTATCTTTTACAAATCATTTCAGATACAGACCCATGTTCTGTCAGAGAAAGAGCATCCTGGGTTTATGATTGCTCTCTCTCCAGAGATTCTTAACAGGTCTATGAAACTGGGGAGGCCCTACAAGTAGCAATTACCCAAAAACACAGGATAAAACCAGCCGTTGTGGGATTTTTTTTCTTTAGAAACCGAGCACTATTTCTATAATTGAACACATTTCCTAGATCTGGGATAGCTAGTGGGCATGTAGGCTACACATGAAAAGTAAGAATCGAGTTTTGCAGAGAAAATCCAAATGGAAAATTAGTTGGCCTAAGACCATCCCAGTCTTAAAAACATCCTACTTTTGCATGGCACGTAAGGAGGAAAAGAGTACACACTGACCTGGGGTAGATTAACAGTCACGGTAAATACACTGCAGTTTCAGCACAGCCCTACCAACAAGTCGTTTGAGAACAGGASCTATATACCTCTCGATTCCTATTAACTATCTATGACAACTGAGACACAATTATGATGTTGAACCTTGATAATCGTTGCACATTGCTCAGTTATTTAACGTCTTGCTTACCCAAATTTATGCTCTATGGCTAGTGTCATTTAGACCACAGAAATAATAGTTTCTCGGTGACTTCATCTATCACTCCCCTCCACGCCCTCCTCAACTGTGCAACTTGATGCATCTTAAAAGTCTCAAGAAACGTGCAAATAATCCCAAAACGACTTGTTGGCACCCCCCACAATGCCTGTCAGACACGGGCTCGTGGGCTCGTAAAGCAGAGCGTTATTCAGCAGTAACTAGAGAGCAGCAAGGTGTGAGAGGCAAACGCACCCCCAAAACACACCCCAGCCACAGCAGCGGCGAAGGTCACCAGCCCCATCCTCTCCCCGGCCGGGAGGACCGCAGTACTGCTCCGAGAAGTTTCGGAGAGCACCCGCGGGCACCGCACCGGRGGCTGCGGGGGCGAGGCCGATGGCTGCAGTCCCTGGCAAGTGGGGCGACGTCCCGCGCCCGGTGTCCCCGCCGTGACTCACCAGCCTGGACTGTGCGCGCTGCAGGAACTCCTCCATGGCGCCGGCCGGGCCAGGGCAGGGGGCAGGAGCGCGGCTCGGCCCCGCACTGCCCGGCACGGCTGTGCCCCTCACGGCTGTGCCCCTCCCGGCTGTGCCCCTCACGGCTCTGCCCCGCTGCTGCGGAGCTCCCGCCCCGCCCCGCCCCGCCCTGCCCGCCGCGGGCGCTGACGTCAGCCCGTGCCGCAAGGGCCGGCGCGGAGCTCCGCGGAGCCCTCACGCCGCGGCGGGACGCGGGATGCTGGGCCCGGGAGCCAGCGGGGTGTCCTGTCACAAGAATTCCTGCCCGGAGTACAGGGCGTGCCGAGACCCGCCCGACGCAGGGCTCAAAGCAACAGGCGCCAGTTGGCGGCTGTTGCGGGTYCTTGGGTGGCGATGGCTCGGTTTTCCATTTCAGCGTTGGTAASTCATCAGTGGAAAGCTCGAGAACATTGGGGACCGTGGCAGTGACCGCTTCGGGGTCCCCTTGCCATGGTGGCAAAAGGTCCGGAGGGAACCAAGCAGTGGGTTCAAATTGAAAGATTAGAATATTAGGAAAAACTCTTAACTTCTGAAGGTGGTGAGGCACTGGCACAGATTGCCCAGGGAAGTTGCAGATGTCCCATCACTGGAGGGGTTCAAGGCCACTTTGGATGGGGCCCTGAGCAACCTGGTTTAGTGGAAGGTGTCCCTGCTCATGACTGAGCAGGTTGGAACTAGTTTTCTTTAAAGTCCCTTCCAAATCAAACCATTCTGTGGCGCTTTGACTTGGAGTTTTAGAGTCAAGCCTTCATTACCCTGCCCTGTACCTCAGACCTAAGATCCTTTCTACATATATTACCTTCAGTCACATTATATATATATATTCAATTGAACAGCTATTGAATATATAGCCTCCTAGGCTAGAGTTGACTTTATAGAGAAATAGCCAAAGAGCTGGAGTCCAGGACTAAAGAAGTCAATGGGAGGTCATGAGTGTAGAGCAGACCAGGAAATTATCTGTAGGGTTTGCAACATCTTCAGTGCTCTCACACAGCTAGTATTCACCTCTGTGGAGGGTTTTCCCRCTAGAAATAGCTAACCTGGATAGTGCACATTTATTATTCCAATCAAGTTATGCCTCACTGAGGAATTAGTGGGGACTAATCACTGATAAATTCAGTGCCATGAGATCTGGGATTTTTCTCCCTTGTTTATTTCTTTTGCAGCTCATTGAAGATATTACTGTAAGAGCTAAAAGCTCTTGCTTCCTTGTTAACAAACTTCTTCCTATGATTGTAATTTACTCTCATTTGATTTGTTAATTCTTCCATGATATCTTGCAGATCCTATTACTGTGTTTCCTGCCATAATCAATCGTCTCTGCCTAGTCATATGTTGCAGTTGGAAATTGTTGTGGAGAACAGAGAAAATAAACCCTAATCTGTATCATAACCATCTAAAACTGAAAGGTAGATGTTCATTAAAATACTTAAGTAGGCAAATTACATGAAGCAAAGTACTCTAAATGGCAGTGTTCTACAGGAAAATCTACAGTTACATTTACTGGAATATTTCTACTTCTGAAATGCAGTTGTGTGTTTGCACATTAATGTGTTTCAGAACTCTGTCTGAATTGGGGTTTTCTGGTTGCTGTTCTATAGAAAAGCAGGTTTTCTGAAAGATTACAGGTTTCGCACAACATGCTCTCATACTTGAAACTTGAAATTGAAGTATTGCAATACAGCAATTGCTGTGTAATTTGAGATGAAGAATTGAGGTCTACTAGGAATGTATTGCCAAACAGGAAAACAATATGCCCTGCACAAAAAAAATGGGAGTAAAGTACATATTCCACTTCAGTGAAGTCTGCAAAACAAGTTAAAATTAAAGGCTCCTGCTTGCTAAATAAGCTAATCTGAAGTTTGGGAAATCGATGCTTAGAAGGGTCATTTTTGAGGCATACTTATTTAAAAAAAAACCAAAAAAACAACAAAAACCAAAACAACAAAAAACCTAGAACAGCAAATAGTTGAAGAATAAAAAAGCTGWATTAGCTAAACATGCAGCAAAATTGTGGTTTTATGCCTCATACCGATAAGCACACTTACCCTCATACAGTGTAAATAAAATGTGTTGACTAATTACTTCATTGTACATCCACTGAATACATCTGTGCATGTAAATGTACCTCTACATTGTAATATCAGAGGGTCCTTGGCTGTATCTAGAAGAACCATACCCATTCTTTGTGATCCTCATGTTGCAATTCCAGGGATCACCTCAGTSCAGCTGCATTGAAAACAAAACAGASTGCACCTGAGTTCCCTGAAAACATTAGCGTTAGATAGCTTTTGAAACTGCTTTTTAAGTAACTTGTTTGCCTCCATAATTATTGTATGAGTTAGATATTTAATAATTAATTATTCATATCCTATTGTGCAAAACCRTGGACAGAGAACTGATCTTTGTATCTCTTTAATATTTAATAGAAATTCCTAAGCCTTATTCTCCTTTTTTCTRCCCCATTTGTAGCTACTAATTTGCTTCCACTTTACTGAAGCTTATACTAGAGATGAATCAGGATCCAGATTATGTTTTATCCTTCTTTCTAAAGTAGCTAAAACCATTTCAGTCATCCAGGAGCTCTTCCTAAGGAGTGTTCTTCATTTGAATTGTGTAATGTACCTCCTTAAGAATTCAGTGGGAATCATGTATGTGTTCACAAGTAAGAATTTGCTTGATATCTCGTCCATAGAATCAAATTATTAAAAAATAGACCTGTTGAGAAATGCTGGTTTTTGACTTGTTCATAAGCACATTTGCAATACCTCTTATCACTTTGAAGAGATAGAGGCTGTGAGCTGAAATTTCTGCTTTTTATGTCTTTTGTAGTTTTGAGAAGGTAAATACAAATAATCTCATACTTCCAAGAGAGAGTCTGGTTTGGAATGAATGTTTCTCTGTTTGCATGGCAAAGTTCCTTTTTTAAATTTCAGCCATTATTCAAACATGTGTGAAAATATGACTACTTTGCTGTGCCTTTTTAGTGCGTCCTAAAAACCGCTGCAASTCTAGTAATGATGAACAATGTCTCACAGTGCAGGTTCTTCTAAAGAAGATCTTCTTCTCATTTTCATTGTGGCCATCCAGGGAAAAGTAATTTGCACTGTATACAAACTATCCTAGTATAACCTTATATCCTCATACATACTGTGTGCTACCAAAGAATACTGACCTTTGTGTCATTCCATAGATTCTGTGGTTCTTATCCATTTTATTTATTCTCCAGGCATACAGTTCAGATCATTTTATTCCATATAATGGACAAGCAAACCACTGATTACACCTATCTCAGAACAACTCAGAAGTGAACTCTGTAACTTGCCTTTACAGTTTAGCAAGGAAATAGAAGAGCTTTCATGACAGAGCTATCCAGTGGTCCACCCATTTCTATCAAAATGTTTTTTATGATAAACACTTCAATATGTATTAGTRATAATTTTCATATTAAATAAGGCTAAGGTTCCCATTGCAAGACTGTATGCTGCCACAGTAACAATAAATGGTTTCTGCCCATGGGATGAGAATGTAGCATAATCATTTCAAAAAAAAAAAAAAAAATTTGCAGCTCTCAGTACACCTGTAAGAGGATATTATTTAAAAATTTGAAAGGAAAAAGGTGATTTCACAAATTACTGAAAGAATGATTCTCCAGAAAACCTCCCAAAGAAACAAAGAACAAAGCTGTGTGTAGCAGCAGTAGGTTGATAGTCATTGTCATTGGCACCCAAGCCATTTTAGTTCAGAATCTCTATTCTTTTCATGTACACCTCTGAAAGCTACTATTTTTTTCTTACAGGAAAACAGGACATGTCCTTGGAATCGCTGGTGAGCCAGTCTTCTCTRTCAAGCATCTTCACTCCCTGTAGTTAGTATTTCCACAGTTTTCATGTTTCAATCACACTGGTCCCAGAATCACAGAATTATTTAGGTAGGAGAACATGCCTTAGATAATCAAGTCCAACCATTAATCCAGCACCAGTGTTCACCACAAAACTRTGTCCCTAAATGCCACAACTACAAATCTTTTATGCACATTAAACAACTCCAGCCCCTCAGCCACTCCTCATGGGCTTGTGCTCCAGACCCTCTGCCATCTCCATTGCCCTTCTCTGGACAAGATCCAGCACCCCAATGCCCTATAATGAGTGAGGAGCCGAACACTGAATGCACAATTTGAGGTGAGGCCTCACCAGAGTACCAGGATATGATCCCTTCACTAGCCCTTCTGGCCAGCCTTGCTGATGCAGGCCAGGATGCCATTGGCTTTCCCGACTACCTGGGCAAAGCTGGCTCAYGTTCAGCTGCTGTCAACCAGCCTCATGTCTTTCTCAGCCTCTCTGTGGTGTTGTTGCCTGGGTTTGTGCTGACCCAAGCACAGGAACTGACACTTTGCCTTATTGAACCCCATACCACTGACCTTGGCCCATCAATCCAGGCTGTCCAGTTTCCTCTGCAGAACCTTCCTGCCCTCCAGCAGATCAACATTCCCACCCAGCTTGGTGTAATCTGCAAACTGACTGAGGGGGCATCCAGATCACCCCTCACCCAGATCATTAATAAAGATATTAAATGGGACTGCCACCACTACTGGGCCCTGGGAACACCACTTGTGACTGGCTGCCAGTCACCCTATAAAGACAAAGAAATTATTCCAAATATAAGAAGACCCCTCTCCAAACATGAAGACTGTCATCAACAATGCATAAAACGTCTATGCTTGAATGCCTGTCTTTATTGAAGGTGAGCATGAGAATGGAGGCAATGAACCCACCGTCCCTTTTGGACATCTGTTTTGCCCAGTGTAAACCAACTACTATTAAGAAATTTTGTTCTCCAAGGGATCATTTTTATTTGATTCCTTCATTCCTAACCATAAATTTCAAGGTCAAACTTTATAACAGGCCTTATTGCTTTTGTGGACTATTAGGTATGGAAAAATGAAATTGCCATTGTTTTTTCTGTGGGGTAAAGGAAGAGAAAGAAGAAACCTTTCCTGGTTAGGAAATGACTCCTAAAGGTCTGATACATATATATGTGTTGATGTTTTCAAAGACTGAATGCATTAATTATATTTTAGCTATGAATAACACATAATTCCTGTTACAATAATGGTCTCTTCTGTTCCTCCTAGCAAAACTGARTACGATACCAGAGTATGCATTTTTGAGCCAAGGCTAGCTACTAATTCAAAGCCAAAATGCACCACTGAATCAATACCAAATGTACTTGGAGGTGTCCMAAACAATGGATGATTGAATGGCTTTCTGTGTGGGAAAGYACAGGCTGAAGGCAGACAATAGAAMTGCAGGTTTAGTCCCCTCCCAAACGACAACTTGTACCAAATAAGCATGAAATTAAGTGTGGGAAGCCAGAATCCAGATTCATTTCCCATCAGCACTATGCCCATGGAAACTGTTTTCCCAGGATGTTAATCAAATTTCAACACAGTTGTATTCTAAGACAGGTTATAGAAGTTAGCCTTCTGTTCTGCTGCCCCTTGCTTAAGTCATGTGTGCTGATAATACACACAAATTACATGTGCCGTGTGAATACATCCGCAACTCTACAAATGATCGGTCTACTAAGCAACAGAGTGTGTTATTTCATTAGCACTGCCTCAATACAGGCTACTTGTTGAAGCTAATCCCGGGTCAAAAAAGTAATTCTGGTAGATGGGCTCAGTTTAAGCTGTCACCAGATCTCCTGTCCACTTACCCCTCACTTGAACCTTAATTGAAGAAAATTTATTCCCGTTATACTGCCATATACTGGCAGTATTTAAATTAAGACAAAGTATGTTTCCAAGGGAGAGTAGTCTCTGTCAAAATAGGGGGAAAGTATTTTAGATGTTTGGCTTAAATCATTAACACTGTTTGCTTCCCATGTACATAGATCAAAGTTCTCAAAGGTTTTAAGCTGCAGTGAGCACAAGGTATTTCCCAGTTAACTGTAAGAAAATTAGAGTAAGCAGTACATGAAATTTGTGCTTCATAGATTACCATTGATCAACTGCATATAGTAAGTTTATTATTTTTCCATTTGGAGAGGTTTAGGAGAAGTTCTCAAAGGTAAACTCTTACAAATACTAGTTTGAATCCATATAAAAAGGATATAAAAATAAACCCCAGGTTTCAAATTGTAGAATATGATGCAAAGAGAATATTGGCTCTGTAGCAATAATTGTGAAACATGTTACATTGAATAATATAGTTGTTACTGTTTGAAAACTAGAAAGTAGTAGACAAACTTCTTACTTTGCAACTGACYAGAATATGCAATTGCTCATCATGGACCAGACAAAAGTAATTTGTAAGGTAGAAATTACTTAATTAGGAGAATGCTGTATTATAATATTTAGACAGATCTTCTCATTCCACGGGCAAGAAACGTAGCTAAGTACTCCTACATTCCTAAAAGAGATACTGCACTATTACATTGAATACAATTCTTACCTTGACCTTTGAAATTCATGCATACTCAACAAATTCATAGGACCTTTGCTTTGCAGACAATACAGCATGTTTACACTGAGTATAAAATCAGTGGATGGTCAGTTCTTTATCCTTCCCACAACAGAGGGATTGTAACAAAATGATCTTTAAAGTCCCTTCCAACTCAGTCCTTCTTTGATTCTACTATGAAGGTCCAAAATAGAAGTATTCTATGTGATTAATAAAGTACAATAAAGAGCATTCCATCATTCATATCCCCAGTCTTTAAATGGAGAAGGATATTTATGTGGGCAGGGGGAATTACCTCTAACAGTTTTATTCTTTTAAAGAAATAGAGTTCTTTTAATGACAGGTAAATGCAGTGGCAGAATTGTAAAAGTGATTGCAATCTGAAGGTGCAAGGGAGAGGAACTCCCATATAGGTAATCTTGGTTTGGACAAAAAAATAAGTCCTGCCAGAAGATGGTAGAAATTTCAACACACAGTCCTACAAGTCTGAATCAAGGTTGCTGATTCTGTATACCTGTCCTGGATTTTGGCCGGGGCCCAGGGGCTGTTGAATACCACCCCATGCCATTGCTAGCTCAGTCATCAGAGCCTGAGACTCAGCTCCACAGTTGTGGGTTGGAGCTCCAGGTTAGGCAGCAACATTATRGTTTAGGAATGGTATTCCCTAAATCAGTGTCCCCACTAAGACTGTCCAAAACCAAAGGCCATTCTCTCTCTCTCCCTTTCTGTCCCCCTTCTTGCTGAGGAAGGATGGAATTGTGAATTGCAGGCACAAAACATGAAGATCACACCTGAGATAAGAACAAATTACAGAAARCGGCAATGATGTAAGAAGCAGCAATAATACTAATAAGTAAAGTGTATTACTTTTGCCTGAATATCAACTAAAACAAACATTTTGGAGTATTTTCTGTTATTTGTGGTTTAAGAATTTCCTTAAACCAATGAGATTAATGCCAAGGATTTGCATTTATTTTCTCTTTTAGTAATAGTATGTCTTGTATTCAAGACTTTGGCTTTTCAACTAAGAATTCATATAAAAGTAAAGATAACAGGCTTGGCCATTAATGATCATTAGTGTCACCACTAAAGAAACGATTCATGTTGGTCTTATTTATTAAGGCAATCAAAATGCTCTATTATGTTCTTAATTATGATATTTATTCAAWATCCCCTACTTACCCACAGTACGAATACGTTGCAGACAGCTGTTGTAGAAGCTTCCCCATGCAGCACTGGAAATGAGTTTTTCTTTCAACTAAGGACATTTCTATTCTCATAGAGAAAGAATAGAATAAATGTGGATCTGTAAGGCAAACACCGGTGTTGGATACATGAAGTTGTGTCAAGGATAAGAGCAACTGAAGCAGAGAAGTGTCTAAGAACTGTGATAGATCAAAAAATGTTCTGTTCAAGCTTCTCCCTTTGGACAAGCATATAATTACAAAAATAAAAGATTAGCAAAAATTGAACAAGCAAACAAAACTTTTAATGTAAATTGCCCACAAGGGAAAAAATTTTAAATAGAAGAGTATTTTATTTATTCACTTGCTTCAGAAGATAAAGAACACTAGTATCCAAATCTACAAATAGGGATTTKATATCAAAACTGCATCCCCTAAGAGCTGAAAAGAAAGGCTTGCCTCACTGTTACACTGCACAGCAGCACAAACAGATAAACACAGCCTATAGAATTGGGCTATCATAAAGCTGATCACACTATCATAAAGCTTATCACACAAAATACCAAGAAACAAATATAATGGTATGATAATTATTTTAAGAGCATCTATTTAGACTTTTAAAAAATCTTTACATTAATTCAGTGTCTATTGACTGTATGCTTTTAGCTGAAGTATGAGCAATGTGTTGATTAAGTCAATATTATTGATTTCAAACACTGTTAAGCAGAGACCACTATCACAGCTAAAAAGATAACATCCTGCCCTCCTCATACGAGGCCCATGCTTCCAAAACCAAGAATGATCTTTGTCAGCAGCTACAATCTAATACCTATTATCAGCATTATCTGCTCCTTTTGCTTTTAGGAAATACAATTTGAAAATCCCTTTTCCAAACCTGTTAGAGAAAAAACCATGCCATTGAGGTCTTGATAAACAATCTATTTTATATTTTGTTTTAAAATATTAATGATGCAAGTATTCCAAAACTCTTTAAAAATACAAAACATTGTTTAGGCCATTTTTCTGAAGGGAATTTGTAGCTGTGAAGTGCTGTACAGTTAGTAGTATTTTCTGATGGCTAGAATACATTGTTAGCAATGWTGGTCTATGCTTTTATGTGTGTTCTCCCGTGGATTATCTCTCTGTTTGACTGTTTCTTTGCTTCAGGAAAGAGGGAGACAACCCAAGATGCTCTTATGACATGCCATCTCCCACTCTAAGCYATAAACTAAGATACAGTGTAATATGTTGGTTATTGGAAATATATTTCAGAAACAGAGGATAAGGAAGCAAAKTTTAATTAGTGATTCAATACAAATCTGTGGTGGGACAAGAGTGCCCTCATTTTTTGTGGAAGTAAGAAAAGAGAAGTTAAGTGTTAAAGGGTTCATAAGGGAGTGAAACACCCTTAGGATCCTTTATACCCTCTTTCCTAGTGTGTGAAATAAAAATAGCGCAAAAGTTCAGATTAGAAGTTGTTTCCTTCTCATCTGCTAATTGTATATAAAGTGACTTCATAGTCACAAGACAATTGCAATCATAAGGTTAACATGCAAGACAGTTAAATATATACCTCAAAAAGTTTTTCTGAGTGCTGAGTTCAATCTGTTTACTTAATCAGTGAGCAATTCCACTCACTTTAGCAGGAACATCTTTTTGTAAGAAATATTTGCAGTCTGAAGAAAACTGTAAAATGCATGTTAATAATTTTTTTWAAAATGGAAATAATTACCATTATTATTAKTAGTAGTGTGTGGAACCAACACTGAGCCTAAAAAGAATCTTGGTGGCAAATTGCACTGTTGTAGAATAAATCACCACTAAGAGTGATATGTATGGGAAGAATAGACTAATCAGTGTGTGAGGACACCAGAATTAATTAGTCTTTGAATTAAGAAGCATAAACAGAATAAATACACATTCTTCTATGTTGAGCCTCTGAATATGATAGTATCTATGCTTCTGCATAGATATTTCTTTCACTCTAAGGAAAATTATGCTTTATATTACATTTCTTTCCTCCCCTGAAAGCAGGAGAATTTTTTTCTATTACCTGAAGGTGAATTAACTCACTATGAAAAAATGGCAGTGCTTCCTCAATGATTTATCTATATTTTTTAGATTTATCTCTATTTTATTTATAACAATGATTTATCTATATTTTTTTTAATTAAAGGTGAATGACTGCATCTCCTACAGTGATGAGAAGGTTCTCCACCCAAACTAGTGTGGGCAAAAGTTCTTCCTTCTTACTTTGTTTTCTCTTCAACCCTAAAATTTGTCTAATCCACAAGTATTTCGACAGAGCAATGAGGAAGAGAATACAGGACAAATGCTCATTTTCAACTGAGTTCAAAGATACTGTAATGCTTCATGATAGCCACAATTCCTACTTTTGAAATTAATCAAAAACTTGGGGTTAGTTATTCATGATGATTTCTTTTGTTAGCATTATTCTTTCATCTCATGTTTATGGGTTTATATTTGCATGACATTATTAAGAGAGTGCTAGAAATTGCCTCCTTCATATTTATGGTTATTATAGCTCTTGATAAGTAATTCCTTTGGGATCCTTTTCTTTGGCAGTACATAGATAATTTAATTGTATGCTGTAATAGTCATTTAACTTCTTAAAGAGCTCATATTTATCCAGAATGTGTGGAATTGTTGAGGAGGAGAGATATTTGAATGGTGTTATTACAGGCAGAAAAAATGGGGATTTTAGAGCCCAAAGCTTCTGTAAGCAGAATCAGAGAAAGGTAATTCTTGAGAGTGCCTCTCATTGCCTACAGTCCAGAAGCTTCCTATAGGAAAGTAACTCTTCATAATCTGAGTAAAATTAAACTGAGAYAAACTGATAATTTTAGAGGGCATATGTTGGTTTGAAGCATTTAACTTTGCAATAATCTCAGCAACCGTTTTTCTGAAGACTGTTTACTGAATTAGTATTATTTGTTTCAAATAGGACAGAGTATAGAAGAAAGAATACACTATTGATTTTCATAGCAAATTCTCAAAATACCGAGGAATTATTTGCTCAGTGGGGAAACCAACCTATCCACTTTTCTGGCTAGACTATACTTCTACTTCTCCTCTAGCTCTCCTTCAGATGGGYGAGTCCAAGGTAGGGATGAAGGATAAGAGGCTAAAGGGATCTGTCTATATAGAATTGTTTTCTACCTTGGAGAGCCAATTAATCATAAACTGCCTTGGGCTTTTTAGCCCCTTCAGAATGTCAATGCTAATGTCTCATTTAATATCTTAATTCATTTCTTTAATACTCAACAAAAACATTTTAGTTTACATAGAACAKTTGTTATTTCTGTAAATGTTAGCTGTTTAGAAATTATTCTGATTTGACTGACAATAACCAATTTTAACACTTGGTGATTTGCCCCTCTTCTACTATCAGAGATACCAGTAATCACCAAAGAAAAAAAAATATCTGGCAGGTGTTATCCATTTTTCCCTTACCTGTACTGAGCTCTGACAAAAGTTTATATCAGTTCTTTCCATTGACTTTAATACAGGAGTACCAATACAATCTCAAGCCCTTTGTAAGACTCAGACCTCACAAGCACACAAACAYTAACGTTTATCTAAGTTCCATGAATATATGTGTTGGGTCAAGGATGTCTTTTAAAGGTATTTAAACAGGGGCCTCAATTCCCAGTATTGTTTCATGAAGTTACCCTTTTTATTTAAAAATATTCATCAAATCTGGGAAGTTATGTCAAAACATCCAGCTAATGCGTTTTTATCGAACTTTTGCTATAATAATAACTGTAGTAGCAGTGATAATTATCATTTCCACCATATAAAAATTGTACCATAGTTTGACATGACATTTGACTGTAACTCTTCTTCTTTTCAAGTACAAGAACATCAGTATTGGTTGTTTTAATGATTCATGCTATATTAGTCTTTTTGTCTTAAGATATCCAAAAGTAGAAATAAAAATGCCACACACAGTAGAAGTCCATTTGTCTCAGAAATATGTCAAGTGGTAGCAATGAAATAATTTTTTAGTGGATGAATTAGTGGTAGTAGACTGAAGGACTCATTGTCTCGTCAGCTGGAGGACATGCTGCTTGTCTGTATCTTCCCACTCTAGGGGCACACCACAGACCTTAGGGACATACAAGCTGCTTCATGGGATTCTGCTGTGACCACCAGCAGATTAATTAAAAAAAGCAGAAATTCAAGGCTTAAAAAAGGGGCTGAGATTTTGATTGAAAGATTAAAACAAATGTTCTCCATAATAATTTCAACTTTCAGAATGACTTAGCATTGACTTCTCAGTTAAAAGTTTCATCTAGCAACCCATGATAGAAGATGATCATTTCCTCTGTTTGAATTCCATCAGCTATTGGAAWAAAATCATGATGAATACAATTTCATGAACAACCAGAGTAAAACTAGATAAAATGGAAACCCTAAGGYATTTAAGTAAATTGAACTGAAAGAATCTGAGAAAACCAGTCAGTTCATCTGTGTTTATAGACAGAAAATTACAAGAATATTTATCTGAATGGCCTTCTTCATCTTCCAGTTCTGTGTCTCTGTGATCACACTAATAATGTGTTGGAGTTGCTTCTATGGTTTACGATTAGACAGTAACTGGAATTTTACCACTGATTTCTGCTGGAAGCCTTCCAGTSCTGGGTTTTGGTATGGTTTAGGTAGCAAGGGGACTGGGTGTCTTCTGTTAGAGATGCCAGAACCTTTCTCCATGTCTG
>NW_026623286.1:751743-761743 GCF_030028575.1 Malurus melanocephalus
AAATAGCCTTTCAGACACTGAGGTCAGTAGAGAAGGAGGGGGAAGAAGTGGTCCAGGCACCTCTGCTCTCTGCTTGGAAGCAGATTCCCCTGAGGCCTGTGATGCAGCCCATGAGGAAGCAGCTGTGCTCCTGCTGCCCATGGAGATCCGTGGGGATGCAGAGATCCATCCACAGCCAATGGAAGACCCCAGAGTGGAGCAGGTGAATGCCTGAAGGTGGCTGTGCCTGCTGAGTCACCCTATGGATCCATGTTGGTGCCGTCTGTTCCTAAAGGACCACATCATGTGGAACGGACCCACACTGGAGCAGAAGAGCATGAAGAGAAAGARCAGCAGAAACAGTGTGTGATGAACTGACCACAACCTCCATTCCCTGTCCACATGAGCTGCTGCAGGAAAAGGTGGAAAATYTGGGAATGAAGTTGATCCTGAGGAGAAAGGAGGGGTGGGGGGACGCTGTTTTAACATTTGGGTTTATTATTTCAGTTATATTATGTTACAGTCATGAACTTTACTGTGATTCGATTTGCAATAAATTAAATTAATGGAGTCAGTTTTGATGAGTGATCTCTTCTTCCTGTTCTTGTCTTGATCCACAATCCTTTTATTATGTTTTCTGTCCRCCTGCATAGCTGAGGAGGGAGGGATAGAGTAGCTCTGGTGGGTACCAGGTGCTCAGGCAGGCTCAACCCACTGCACAGCCATAACCATCAACATAATAAGAAATTATCAGTCCAAACGATTTAAATCACACTGACTCTTCTGCAATCAAAACATGTTTCTTCTTATGTACTTAGTTCCATCTGTATTTCAATAGCAGGACCTGAGAGGAGCTAATAAGTTAAAAGTTCTTTCTACTTATCTCATATGCCCACACAAAAAGAAAGGGGAAGAATACAACCTGCTTAAGTCTCACAAACTTAACAAATTTTTTACTACAAGAGCCTATGCTCTCAGTTCCTTTATGTTTAAAGCTAACCAAATTGCAAAATGAAAACATGAAAAATGTCTCCTCTGAACCTGTTGAGATCCTGTMATAAGTACTGTGCGTTTCCAGTATATATGCAAGTGCTACTCATACATAATGAATATCAGTTTGGAGATGTGCAGACGCTGATTGCTTTGAGCAGAAAAGAGCAGCAGATAGCTTTGCTCTTAAGTCTGTAGCTTTAATACAGCAGGTACATGGGCAGATATATAGCAGATACAACAGGAATTTTTGAAGGTCTTGGAAGGTAAGTCTCAGTTAGGTATTAAGTGCCAGAAAAAGCTGTGCTCTAATAGGAAAAAAAGAACAGTTTGTTCTCAGGGCTATATAATGCAGGATGTTCATGATAGGAAACCCTATCATCATTCTACCAACCTATTCATRTTCTTAATGTCTCATTGCCTTTAAAACGTAAACAGCCTGAAAGGTGTTTTTTATTATTTATTTTGAGGGATGATTTGAGATGATGTTGGGAAAGGAGGATAGTATGTTCTATTTGAGACAAAGGGAGAAAATTTCTAAGCTAAGGCTAGATGAAACCTAGTCCAGGAGACTTTTAGAAATCCAAAAGGTGGTGGAATTTTAAATGGCTATAAACCAGAGCAACCATATTTTCACACTAAGAAAAATGTAGTCTCATGCTCCTAGTAAGCTAAAAGAACAGTGAATAAAACAGTTGCTTTTTAAACTGGATTTATGTGGGAAAGAGAACTGTTCTTCCACATTAAGACCTTTGTGTTAGCCTCCATCTGCCRCAGTACTCCAATTCTGAAAACACAAAGTCCTGGAATGATGCCATAAAAACACAATGTCCCACAGCCCAAACAGGTGTTCTTTGCCTAGAAATTACTGTATCAAATATTGTCATAAACTTCATGTTCTACTTATTAAACTCTTCCATGAGTACACAATATCAAAGATAGCTAGAGGCAGTGCATTTCCATTTTAATTGTGACAAATTAAGAAATATACACTTTCAAACATGCTGCCACTTAACATTCGTAGCTTTCTAGAGGTAGAACCTCCTAGCACTTTGCCARAGTCTGTACCTTGAACAGTCTTACAACCAAAACCTATCATAAGGACCTGCTGGTATCAGCAGCAGGAAACTGCAATAGCATCTTGCTGAAGTATTCACCTCTGAAAATGCACTTGCATTTGTGAATAGCTACAGGTGGTCAGTTTGCTGTCCTGCTTTTTTTGTAACATTCATTTCCTTCATGTTGGAGGTAAGTCACACCATTTACAAGCTGGAATACTAATTTCTTCCAATGAAGCTTTCAAAATCTAAAAGTTATATCCTTCAAGCCTTTCCCAAAATTAAAATGTTTTTTTAAAACCCCAAGCTCCCTGTTTCTTCAAGGCGTTATTTGGGTTTGATAACGTCCCTCCTGGGAGCTGAAATTTTGCTTTATAATGCTGTCCTTTCTTCTCACTGCAACTGCTATTCTGTCTGCTGAACTTTTTGTACTCCTCTTACATTTGCACAGAAACAAATAGAGCTATTTTTTTGTTAATTGGCATATTAAAAATTCATGGTGCACTAGGATGTTTAATATTTAAACACAATGTTTAATGTTTTCTGTTGTCATTTTTTTCCTGAAAAAAAATAAACAAATATCATAGAGAATGCAGTCCTTGTCAAGACAATTAGAGATCTTATTTTGAGTTAGCATTCAGGATAGATAACATAATTACTCCAACATTAGTAAACATTTTTTAAAAGCTAAGGATCACACTACATTTTGATTACCGAGACAGCCMGCCTTGATACACTACAGCTTTTTGGTTTTTTACTTTTCCACTTATTCTCAGCACTGCTGCTGACATATGAAGAGCATTACCAATAAGCTACCTGAAGGGAGCCTCTGTTAYCTGAAAATAATTTATTAATACAAGAAAGTTGGAGAGTGACACTTTGCAAGAGCATGTAGTGATTGGACAGAGGGCAATGGCTTCAAATTGAAAGAGAACAGATTAAATTGGATTAGATATTAAGAAAAACTTATTTACTGTGAGGGTGGTGAGACACTGGCACAGGTTGCCCAGAGAAGCTGTGGATGGCCCATCCCTGGAAGTATTCAAGGCCAGGTTTGGATGGAACTCTGGAAAACATGGTCTAGAGAAAACTATCCCTGTCCATGGCAGGTGGGTGGGAAATGGATGATTTTTAAGGTCCCAACCAAATCCATTCTATGATTCTATGATATACATCATTAACATTAGATTTGAAAATATTTCATTCAGGGAACTTTCCATTTCCCAGGGTTTTTTAGGAAAAAGCAGAATGCCACGATTTAAACTGAGATAGACCAATATTTAAAGCAGAACATGAAGAACCTGGGACACTTGCATTAAATATCCTTTTTACCCAAGGCTACTTCTCTGCTTCAAACAAATCAACTGCAGCCCACTGACTTTCATGGACCAGTTTAAGACTATGTTCTCCTATCTGTGCACAAAAAAGGCAGGTACAAAAAAAGGCAGGTACAAAAAAAAATTGTGTTACGTTTTTGCTCAGCTTTTTAGGGACTTACAGAAGCACTGAGAAAAATACCTAGAAATCTGTGTCCTTCAAATATAGAACTGCCAAGACTGAGAAACAAGGTACTAGAGTATGTCAAGACCCATAAATGTTGAATTCTTTTGTCTAATTCACCTGTATCTCACCAGGTGAGACCAGTAACTGGTCTAAAGAACTTTGCATGCTCCTTAACCTTTTTCCACTTGCTTGGGATAAAAGTCATAGGATGAAGCTTACCAGTCTTACCAGTTGTGCTCTTCATTACCAGCTTACCAGCTTACCAGTTGTGTTCTTCATTAAAAGGGCATTGGCATTGGAATGGGCTGCCCAGGGAGGAGKTGGAGTTACCATCCCTGGAGATGTTTGAGGAAAGTCTTGTTATGGCACTCAGCACCATGATCTGGTTAACAAGCTGGTATTTGGTCACACGTTGGACTCAATGATCTCAAATGTCTTTTCCAACCTAATWAATTCTGTGATTTTGTGATTCTGTTTTATTCCAGAGGACGTCAGATGACCCACCTCACAGCTCTTTAATTTTCAAAGAGAGAGAAAAGGATAAAAGAAGSTTTGATTTTGGGCTTTTCTCTGGTTATTTTTCCACAGAAAACCCTTTTTCATTTCAAATCTGTGAGCATTCTCCAAAAAGATGCCAGTTTTGAACTGGGAATAATTCTGTAACTCTTTTTGCCATTGCTCTTTTGTGACATAAAGTGTTCCTTCTCTGATAATCTCTTTGCAAACTCATTAATATGAAAGATTATTCCAGCTAATATGATATGAAAGATATTCCAGCTAAACCATAGAAAAAATAGAAATTTCATCCTTCAAACAATCTTCAGAATTCCACAGCTGAAGAAAGCTGTGTTATTTACTTTTCAAGACTATTCTATTCTTTTGCACTTAATTAGAGTCTAGGTATGTCCAAATTCACTTGTTTCCTGCTCACAGTCATCCTTGGAAATAATGATTGTTTTGCAGAGTTAGATTTCTGAATCTGACAGGTTATGTAAGCAAAAGCTGTTCACTAAAATCAAAACAGCCAGGAGATATAAKGTGAATCAGTAGTCCAGTGACTTGAAAAGGTGTTTTGTTTGCATACATTATCTTACGTATCTATTTGAAGGTTTGTAATACCAGAAGAACTATTAGGCAACTGAAGAGGCACTGCATTCTGGATTGTCCCCTCTCCAGAAGACAAAAGTTTTTTTTCTCATTCATAATTGATTGCAATTTTTTACTAGTAAACACTAATGTGTTGTGTTTGCTTTAGTTGGTTCTTGGCTTTTTAAAGCAAACAAATATAATCTGTAAAACTTCTTTTACAAAGCGGGAGAAAAATCTTGAAATAGAGATTTTGTTTTAATAAAGTCTGGCAGGAATGCAGAACAGAAGCAAAGCAGTTGGTTTGATTCTGAAGCAAAATTTGTGCAAAATTAAAACAATAACTCATCAGACATCAAATGAAATAATATGTCATAAGCAGAGGAGTGATATATCAGATCACATTCTGTTGTTTTTCTCTTCAGGCTTTCTCTTATATTTGTCAATTATTGTTTCTCCCATGGTGTTTCCTTTTAACATACAATGAGGTTATACACTGTTGATGACCAGACAATATTACAGAAAAATTATTAAATACCAGATGTGAATCAGTAGGCAAATGCCCTGGGAAGGAGTTTTATCTTAATATATTCAGCTGCAACATCACAAATGTAACTGCAATAAGCAGTCTCAAATGAAGTATGTAGTTTTAGTATCTGACATCAGATATTTTTGTTTTTCTGGAGTTGTTASAGTGCATATAGACAAAAACATTTGATTGCATGCAGAGTTTCATACCTTACCTGTGGCTCTGCAGAGCCCAGTGATACAGGATGCTTGCCTCACTAAGGGAGCCCACCTCCATGTGAAATGAAACCTGGAATGTCATGGATCTGTCTTTGTCTAGTATTCACATTTAAAAGTCATTTTGTCACCTTGGTTTCACTTCAATTCAAAAAGTAGGAAAGAATCTCAATCTCCTCACAGCAGAGGAAAACCTAAAAACTCTCCAAGTACCCAGTGTGCAGTCAGTTCTTGGGTGAGGGGGAAGCAACATCCAACAGCTCCCAAAGGGTCATCCACGGTCACCTCACACACTTGCTCTGCAGGCATAGCCCCCAAACTCCTGTCCAGTGGGCTCTGACTGGACAGTCTATGGACAACTGAATGGAGAAATTCCAAAATTTGGATGGGAGGGGTCTAGCCTTCAATGCTCATTTTCCCCAGAAGAGGAAGTGTTTTCCAGGCAGAAGAGGAAGACCACACGAAATTTTACTTCAAACAAGAGAAACGTCACTTCAACTGTAAAAACTCATTAAAAATAATATGATAGCTGGAATTTTAATGAACTCYCCAAAAACTGCATTTGAATATGCTGTCAAAATTGATAATTGATAATTCATTGATTATATCAAGTGAATTAACTCGGGTTTAGAGAGAACTGAGTTTTTGAAAAATGCTGCAGTGAATTTGAATGATATATAAACTTTAAWTTATCCAAAAATACTCATGAAATAATGAAAAACAGATACCATTTTGGTAACTTAGTACTCAACCCTAAGCAATATATTGCACATTTGATGTAAGAATTTATCCTTTTATCCTGTCTTCAGTGTCTGCATGCGAATTGCATATATTTAAAGACAAAAAGAACCCAAGGASCCCAACCAGCTGAATAAAATACTAGTCTTTTGTATGAGCTAGTGTTGTCTCCTAAAGAAAGAATGCCCTCTACTGCTTGGTTAGAGAGCAGCTCCATGGCAAAAGAAATCAAACCTGTTTCATATGGGCTGAAAACTTTGAAAAATGCATATTAAAAAGTTACTACTAATCCTACTGCTACTAGCAGTAGTAGTAAGTACTACTAGTAGTAGTAGTATTACTGTTGTTGCTGCTGCTGTTCAAAACAAGAATAATAATAAATCATATCTCTGTAATATTAGGGGATGCGATATGGCTATATAAAATCAAATGTTCTTAAAAAGCAGCATTTCTATCTGCTCTGCCATTCATTTTTCATCATATAACTGCAGAGTATAGCCCAAACATCTTACCCTAAAMAAATATATAAAACCATGCAGAATATTTTCTCTATCATATTCTCTTGAATATGAATTTAAAAATTGTCATTGTCTTTAGTTTCAGTAATTGTTTAGGCATGCATTTCCCTTAAATTTTATATATTTGATGCCTGTCCTCAAACTTGATACACACCACCTTATTTATGTATACAATCTCCATCAAAGACACATGTATATTGTTGGTCCACAGTGATTTTCCTTTGAAACAGCCCAAATTTTTATATTTTATATTTATATTGAAATTTTTATGTCTCTAAAACGTTCACAGCATGCAATTTTGCAGCATGCTACCACACAGAAGATAAAGCATTGCCAGGAAACAGCAGAGGCACGCATGCTGGTTTGTTTAACATCAGCACAGGAGGAGCTGGTGAATGCTATTCTAGAAACTTACTGCAGATCTGAACCAATTTTATATAAAATTTATTCCTAAGGAAACCTCATATTTTCTTAAAGCAATAGAAAATGTTCTGAAGTGGGCCTTAAACAGTCACCAGTTAGGATCTCCAAAAGCATATTAATCTTTTTCCTGCCACTTTTCCACTTGTTTATTTGGCTGTCAAGTAAAGTAAAGACAAAATCTAGGGATGTTCATAGCAGGCTCATTTTTGTTTCCCTAATAAGAGCTCTTCTGATTATACGACACCTAAAAACAAAAACTCAGCTTAGTTCACTGTTGGAAAGCACATCAATGATGAATTTCTGGAATACACAATCCTTTCTGTTTTGTTAATTAATAGTATTTAAGATTGCCTATTCTCAAAACATGAGCTCTTAGGCACTGTGGGAATTCAAAAAGTTGGTGYTAAAAATCAAGGGACTGTACCCCTGGCAAACAGATCTGAAACTACAGTTCCATCTCACCTGGTCCTAGATGTGGAAAAGCAAACAAACTCATGACCTTGAAACTGTTCTTTTTCTGCCAGACATGAATTTGAATTTTCCTTCTTTCCCAAGGTTACACTTCCAGGATCTGGAAAAACACATGGTCTGGAGGGAAGATACTGTTTTCTCATCKGGATAAACACAGAGGTTTAAGATCAGACTGTTAAGTCAGGTAGTTCTACATTAACTGAGAGAAACTGACAATATGCCCTGTAAGATGRAATATGAGAAAAAGAATTTAACATCAGATACGGCAATGAGGCCACAATTTCTGGGAGAAGAAACTATAAGCTTCACCTATTCAAAAATAAACAGAAACCTGTTTGGAGAGATCTCAGGAATTACCCAGCCTCCCTCTTAGAAAATGACTTTATTTTGTGAAGGAAGGAATTGMTAACTACACAAACATTGCCTCGATATTTTCACTAAAGTTGTTATAGTGTGAACATAAAAGGGCCAGCTCTCGATTCAAGACTAATTCTACATTATACTTAACTTTCAACAAGCAATGGCAGATGGAGACACMATCAGGGCTATTCATGGGTGCTTATACATCTTTTCTGCAATTATTCTTATAGTCAAGCCATGAAGTTTCCAGGAAACACTTCCCCWAGCCTGCATAACAGTAAGACCCATAGCAAGAATTACTACAGCAAGTGCATAGAGATCTCTTTTATTGTTCTTCAGCTTTTCCCATGACACCATGCATAACTTGGATGGATGGACAGATGCCTGAGATCATTTTCATAGTAATAATAGTGTGTGTGCCACAATTTGCAAATTTTCAATTCAACAAACACACTCAAAATTTTACAAATCTAAGAATTTTTACCTTTCTGTGAGGATAAACTGAGTGTCCAATTTTCAGCAGTAATAAACAAATACCTCTCACCAAAATAAAATAGAACATTTCCCAAATAGAAGACAATGTCAAATACCCTTTCCTTTCTAAGAAAATAAATTTGTGTGCATTTCCCCACAAATACTATCCATTGCATACAAATATAGGTATGTGTATGTAATACATATCTATATATTTATGTGAATGTGGACGGATGGATGGATGGATGGATGGATGGATGGATGGATGGATGGATGGATGGATGGATGGATGGATGGATGGGTGGATGGGTGGATGGGTGGATGGGTGGGTGGATGGATGGATGGATGGATGGATGGATGGATGGATGGATGGATGGATGGATGGATGGATGGATGGATGGATGATTTTCCTATATTAAAAATCAAGGATTAAGCAGTATGATTTTGATGTAGAACTGAAATGTAAAACAAACAAGATTGGGATGAGAACAGTACTATTTTTCATTGCCAGGATTAAATCAAAAGGAAAAATTATTGCTATCCAAACTCTGTGTCCTCTACTGGATGTATCAAGAATGTCAGCTGTCCCAGAAAGGACAGCTGATATGAAAGTAATTTAAAAGAGTGAAAAGAAAGAGGCATGTTTAAGAAAAAAGATTCTTCAGTCTTCCTACAAAATAATGGATCATGGAAAACATTCTTGAATTAGAAAAAATATTTTTATTTCAGAATTTTTTTTTAATTTGAAGTTTCTTTATAAGCACATCTTTCAGGTGAATTGCTGCATTTCCACAAAAAAAACAAACAAACAAAAATCAGCAGTAATGACAAGTTAGCTTTTCTTAAAGTTTTCCTCAGCCAAACATCAAAAAGGATTAAGAGAGATTTAGGATAATGAAATTYAAATTAATATGATTAATAAAAGTGGAAGATCCCTAATATTAAAAGAGAGAAATATTTTTTTCTGAAATCCTTCAGATATAAAAGGTTGTTTATTGAATTCTTTATTAGAAGAACTACAATTTTTAAAAAAAGTAGRACAAAACTGGCAGTAAAATTAATCAGCAGTGTTATTGAAGTCACATAAAAAGATGCTTCATGCTTGTACACTTTGCTATCCTGACTTAGAAAATAAGACATAACAAATATCTTCAAATATCTGAAGGTCATAAGCTCCAAAATTCAAATAATTACTTGGTATTACAGAGAGAGTATAATTTAAAATAGTGGAATTATTGTAAACAAAATGGGAAAAGCTTCTTGACCCTGACCTTTGTACAAAACTGAAACAGCTTTCTTAATAGGGAGATCTGTTTCTCAAGTAATTTGAGTTAAAATGCAGAGCACTCTTGAAAATGACCTATAGGGAATGCTCTGCATTGCTTTGGCAGTAAACCTAGTATGTCTTTCAGCTATAACTTGTATGATTTCTTGGGTTTGGATGTAAAACACATGGGAACACAAGTCAAGAGTTCATGTAACTATTGTTTTTGATTGAGCTCAGTACCATATGGYGCAATACAGGCAAGCTGATGAACTGATGTGAAGTTAATGTTACAGAGAAGCATGTGCTCCTGTCAATATTTTGGCAAAAAAACCCCACCCAAACTGATAGAATAATTAGATATAAATACACTGGAAGCATCAAGGATTCTT
>NW_026623286.1:766743-768469 GCF_030028575.1 Malurus melanocephalus
TTCACCCTGCGTCACCAAAGCCCTCTCCAAAGCTAGCCTTCACTAAGGCAGGCAGACTGCGGCAAAACTGGAAGGCAGGTATGTAGCAAAGCAAGCAAAAGGAAGATGATAATCACCCTGCTCCAACAAAGCCACGGCCGTCTTAGAGAGATAGAGCTTTGCCCGAGAATTGAAAGCATCTGAGGGAGTGCAACCAGAAGTAATTTCTCGACAGCAACAAAACTTTACAGTGATTTTACTGAAAAAAAAAAAAAAAAAAAAAAAAAAAAAAAAAAAAAAAAAAAGACAAACTGTTGCCGCGTCGGGAGGGCTACAGAGGCAACTGAAGTAACCGAGGGTGGCTGCCAGAAACGTAACGTTAGTAAAACATTATCCCCTCAAATTCTGAACTGGCCCGGTTGCTATCAGGCCGATTACCTCAGGTGTGTTTCTTTGAGTACTTGTCTTAGAGGCTTCAAGAAATAAGTCTCGCTTTCACAAACATCTGGGTGGACCSCAGCCCTGCGGTGATGTTTCCCCATAAACGCGCGTAGCAATTGGCTGGCAGCTAGCCCGTGCATGCGAGCCTTATCGAATAGCTTGGGAAGGGCTCCTGTTAAACGCGGATTTGCTCCGACACCCCCCTGTCCTACCTTGGAGGCCGACGGGAGCGCAGAGGACAGAGGTGGCAGCACGGCAGCCCCAAGCTTCCCGCGGCGGTGCCCGCCGGACGATRGTATCCATCGAGATATCCGACTCTCTCCCTCCGTTCCCAACCTCCCCCACGCCTTCCCGGGGAAACAGCGAGTTACCACTGCCCCGAAAGCGGCCGCGTTTGGGAAGGGATGGGAGAAGAGTAAACGCAAACAGCGCTTTACGGGTCTCACCGGTCTCCAGGGATGGATCGGTTCTCCCATGGGAAAAAAAAACCAAAAAAACCCAAGAAAACAAAACAAACCCGGCTGCAGCGGAGATGAAGAGGGCAAAAGTGAGAATGGGCCAGGCTAAATTCTCACACATGTCTTACGAGGAAAAGCGCCGGGTGGCTAACCGGTGAGGTGATGGAAACAATGGCTTTACGATCCAGGATTTAGAATTTTAGGGTAGGAGCAGGGCTTTTATTTGTTTAGGACAGGATTAAGCGGTAAAATACGAATAAAATGTTTTGGCGCAAAATGTATAGGCACATCAGGAAAGATAYCGAAATGCCGAATCTCGCCATGCTGGCAATACCAGGAATAGCTTCCCAAGATGCACGATGTAAATGTTGCTGCCACCGTGCCTCCTAGTTTCTCAGAGGAAAGTGAATGTTTTGGACAATAATCTCAAAGTTTTTTTTTAAAATCACACACTTTCTCGTGGAACTTGTCTTTGCAAAATACTTATTCTCATTATTCACCTTTGATTATGCTTTTCACCTGACTGACCTTGATCGGATATAAAAACTGTTAAATACATGTTACTTGAGGGTGAGTTTAAAATTAGTCTTTTCCTTCGCCCCCGGCAGAGATTATAAACAAACAACTATAACSTTTTTTTCTTCCCCGACCCCCACTCCTTCCTCATCACCACTTCTACCTGCAACGCCTGACTGGGAGACAGACAAACAAGTTTGCTATTCAWACCGGGTCCCCCGACGGCGGAAGCGGGACACAGGGGGCGTCGCCGGCCGGATTCTGCCCCAGCATTGCTACAGCCGCCGATAACCGCGCGGGACAGACACCCGTGGGGTCTGACCCACCATACC
>NW_026623286.1:768604-773232 GCF_030028575.1 Malurus melanocephalus
TATATATATATATAGTAAGGCTCTTTCAACCTATTTGTTTATTTAGGCAATAGAAGTCGCACTAATCATTTTACGTTGACAGCTCTTGTAGCATCTCGCTAATTGAACTCTGGTAGATGCTGATGTTGAGCAGGGTTTCTTCCAACTCTAGTGGCAGCAAAGAGAGCAATCTTCCCTGTTCCTCGCTCAAATCTACAGCCTACCCGCTATAATGCAGTACGTTCGGAGGATAGATATGAATTGTTCCACTCTTCATTGATTCCTGCTAATGAGCCGGTCTAAACCAACACTGGCGCTAAGTAGCCCGTCTCAAAGCATACAGATGATGCTTTGCCTGGTTCTTTCTGCATTTTCTATGAGCCGCATTGTGGCGAATAGCAAGAATTGACCATAACGATTTGGAGAGGCGACAGCAGGATTTTTTGTATCTCTCTTGTTTTTGTGCTAGACTATGCGTAGCTTCTTAAACACAATAATAGGTATAATAAAAAAATATTTCAGAGGGCCCGTATTTCCCGCTTGCTGCCTCGCGGGGTTAGCTCGAGGGCCGTTTCCTCAGGGTGCTTGACACGCCTTGCCTAGAGGACGAGGAAGACCTCTTCCCGTTTTCTATCTCCCTGTAGTGGGTGCCCTCGGTGGGCCTTCGCGCCTATTGCTGAAAGCCGGGCTATGCAGTAGCGAGGGGCCAAAAGGGAGGAGAGTGGATAGGGGGGCTGTGAAAGGGGTGGAGGGAAGCTGGAGTGGCGGAGGGAAGACGAGGAAGCTTTCCTGCTCGGGCGGCTGCTCCCTGCCCTATGGAAAGCGGATCTCGGTCTCATCCCGAGTTTCTTCAAACCCCTGGTTCCACCACACCCTGATGAGGTGATGTGAGCGAGAGAAGAGCCGGGACCCGCTTTTCTCTCCTTTTGCATGAGACGCCAGGTCCCCAAGCGGCTGTCATGTGATAGCAAGAGAGCAGGAACTGCGGGGGTCTCCCGACTCGGGCACCATTACAAAACCGCGCCGGAACGCACAAGCCCCGCCACAGCCACGGCGGTCACCGCCCCGCTCGCCTCCTCTCCCCGCCGACTCCCGGYGTTCGCCTCTGCTGCAAACTTTTAAGGGGACATCGGACTGAACTGTGAGGGGGATGTTTTCCTTTCCTCCCTTCCCATCTCTGCACAAGTCCGAGGTAATTTCATGCTCTCGAGCCCTTGATGCCTGAGAAGCATCAACTCCAGCAGAGTGTGCCAGGCGGCAACGGGAAAGCCCGGGAGACTCAGCGGCCTCCAAGAGAGAAGCGGGGACGCCAGCGAGGGCCTGGACCTGCTTCTGCCACGCATCTCCCCGAGACCCCGCGGCCCGGGCGGCAGCTGTCCCTCCCGCAAGCTGAGGGGAGGCGAGGCAAGCGAGTCCCGAGGGGAGAGGCTGCTGGAGGGAGCCGCGCTTGGAGCTCGGTGGCTGGCCGCGGGGCGATCGCGTGTGGCCCGGACAGGTGGCACCCAGGATGTAGAGACAGCGGCAGGGCAGGGCAGTGAAGTTCCCGGATTCCAAGCCCCCCGTGCGCGGCATTGAGAGGTGCCCAGCCCGGAGCGGCGAGATCGTGCGGCTGCGGGAGGGCTGTGGCGGGGCGGCGATGCCCAGACCGGGGAAGAGTTCGTACAGCGACCAGAAGCCGCCCTACTCTTACATCTCCCTGACGGCCATGGCCATCCAGCACTCGGCCGAGAAGATGCTGCCCCTGAGCGACATTTATAAGTTCATTATGGAGCGGTTCCCTTACTACCGGGAGCACACGCAGCGCTGGCAGAACTCCCTCCGCCACAACCTGTCCTTCAATGACTGCTTCATCAAGATCCCGCGGCGACCCGACCAGCCGGGCAAAGGCAGTTTCTGGGCGTTGCACCCGGACTGCGGGGACATGTTTGAGAACGGCAGTTTCCTCCGCCGCCGCAAGCGCTTCAAGGTCCTGCGCCCCGAGCATCACCTGCCGGGCGGCAGCGGCGGGACRGGCGGCGGGGCGGGCGGCGGCGGTCCCGGCAAGCCCCCGGCGCCCACCCCGCACATGGTGCACTACTTCCATCCGCACCCGCCGCCGCCGCCTCCCCCGGGCAAGGTGCCGGGGCTGGCGGGCTCCGACGCGGCTGTTGCTGCGGCCGCGGCCGCCGCCGCAGTGGGAAGGCTGCCGCAGTTCTCGCCCTATGGGAGCAGCCAGCCCTCGGGCTTCAAGCATCCCTTCGCCATCGAGAACATCATCGGCAGAGATTACAAGGGTGTGCTGCAGGCCGGCGGGCTTCCCCTGGCCTCAGTGATGCACCACCTGGGCTACCCGGTGCCCAGCCAGCTCAGTAGCGTGGTGAGCTCGGTGTGGCCGCACGTGGGGGTGATGGACTCCGTGGCCGGTGTGCCTGTGTCCCCCGACTACGGACCCTTCGGCATGCCCGTAAAGGCGCTCTGCCACCCGCCGGCACAGACTATGCCTGCCGTCCCGGTGCCCATCAAGCCAGCGCCGGCGTTGCCCGCTGCCTCGGCCATCCCTGCTCTGACGGTCGCCGCCTCGCAGATCTGCCCCGCCGCTTCTCCGGCTGCTGCATCGCTGCTGGAACAGACCGCGAGTAACAACCCCGAGGGCAAGGGGTCCCTCCACTCCGTCCTGGTGCACTCCTAAAAAGCAGGGGCTCGGGGGGAGAGAGACCCCAAGCTCCCAGGGGACAGGACGGGGGGATCCAGGACATGCGTGCGGAAACCYGATCGATCTCATGACTATACCCCAGCTGGTGTCTGTGTTTATATCGTGTACTATCACATTATTTGAGAGYCAGGTCGCAGGTAAGAACTTTTATCGTCGTTAAATGTCATTAGTGGCGGAGAGGCGATGTGAAAAATCACAGCCGGGGCCAATAGGGCCAAGAAAGGAAAGGAAAAGGAAAGGGCCAAGAGTGAAGTTCTCCTCGCCACCCCGCCAGCATGAGGCACGGGGCGGCCATGCCTCCTGGGGTCCCCGCAGAGCCCCTATCCCGGGACAGCCACCCCAGAGGCCCCACGAACCCMAGCTCGTTAAGGGAGGTGCTGCAGGCGGCCGGCGAAAGGGGAGAGCAGAAGGGTAAAAACCCTGCTGAAGGATGCTTCTCCCTCTTGACGAGAGACGGTAAACCTCTGCCCATTGTCCTATAGCTCTCGCTCCGAAAGGGGTGGGCAAAGAGGTTAACTCAGACGAACCCTGACGAACTGCGGGTCCCGGGACGTGTAACGTTTGCTGTTTAAAGAGTAATTGTTAAATAGCTCGATTAAATAGTGGGGATTTAAGTGACAACGGCACGGACGGCGAAGGGTTCCTTTAACTAACTAATGATAACTTGCGCTTCCCCTTCACACTTTTATAATCCATCCTATAGAAGGGACTGAAGCACGACCTGGCCTCTCAACTCGTGTATGAGTGTCCGAATTCCCGAATTTCTCATTAAAATAAAACCAGCCCTGCGATTCGTAGATTGTGCTTTTCACATCACCTTTCACAGCTCACAGACACCACTATTTTGTGTGTATTGCTCGGCATTTCCTCCGCGTGAATGTGAACGCAGAAACGTGGGGGAAGGGGGGGGAGGGAGGGGAGTGAAAGACGTGGGGGAAAGTGGGTGAAGACAACAGAAAAATGGTTTAAAAGTTATTCGGGAAAAGCACTTTGCTGAAAGCAACCTTCCAACAGACGAGAAGCCTGTGCAGAGGGATCACAAGTCAGAGATCAGAAGTCAGAGAGCGACGCGCTGGKCTGATGATTCCCGGCTGGTTTGTGTGTGTTTGCTGCCGTACCCTGTCTGCCCTGCTGTACACCAATGCTCATTAAATATTATCCATCCATTTGCTTCTGCTGGTGCTGCTATTTAAAATACTCGCCTTTCACATTGTTTAAGAAACTTGTGCTCCTAGCATAAATTTTAGCTCCCTCTCCCCAAATCGACTGTCSAAAAGTTTTCTCGGGGACAAAACAAGGGGAAGAAAGGGAAAGAAATCTCTTACTGGTAAATTGCCTGCTACGGAGTCACAGTGGTCTTTGCCCGCAGGTCGCGGGCGAAGAGCAGGCATTCGGGCGTGAAAGGAAGGCACCGGCTCGGATCCGATCCCATGCAAGGCAGCTGCAGTTTAGTTTCAGTGTGTGCTGGATCGCACCTGCTTCGTGGGTTTTATCGCCTCATGCCGGCGCACCCCACAGTGGCCCGAGGCGCCAGGTCTCTGTCCCCGTCTCCGGGGAAGGRTATCCTRTGACAGACTGACCCTTCTTAATGCCAGAGAAACTTGTTAGGAAAAGCAAACCTGTTTGGCCTTGAGAGTCGTCTGTCCGAAGTTTTCCCCACACACATTTGTGGGGTCTGTTCGACCATTTGAAATTCCACCAGAACTGTTGAATTTTCAGTTGTTCCTTCTTCTCTACGTGGGGGACGCGGCGGGTTTGCACCTTAATGTCAAAAATTWTAGAAATACTAGCGTTGAAAAATACTACAGTGTTAATGAGACACGTGTCGGTAACACGTTTGTGAATCGTTCTGGAAAGTGAAATGCCTCTGTAGTATTTCAACCAGAAAAACTGAGCCAAAAGCAATTAAAAAAAAAAAAAAAAAAAAAAAAAAAAAAAAAAAAAAAAAAAAAAAAAA
>NW_026623286.1:773329-787430 GCF_030028575.1 Malurus melanocephalus
CAGTCTGCCAAATAAATCATGACTGCTGCTAGTTGTATATTAGCTCTGTATGTATTTAAATATACTCCACTTCTCTTGATGTAACTGCTCTGTAGGATTCCAAAGAATATCTTAAGGAATCTAAGTTTTCCCCTTACACCTGCAAGGAGGCTAGAGGAATGGAGAATCTGGAGCAGTAGAAGAGGTAATCCTCCTGGGAATTATTCAAAGGATTCCGGTCAGCTTTAGGATCCTGGATGACCTTCTAAATTTTATCGCGGGAAAACTTGATTTGGTGTGAGGGGACCTGTCTGGAGTCTCAGAGAGGTGTAAGCAGGAGGCTCCCGCCGCCTTGCGCCCCCGGGCAGTCGGGGCAGATGTGGCGACAACAGAGGCGGGGCGCCCGGCGCATGGGGGACATCGCGGCCGGAGGAAACCTCTGGCTGGAGGCRAGACGGGGCTGAGCGCCGAGCCCTCGCCCATCTCCCGGAGAGACGCTCCGGGACGGAGGAGTACACGGGGATTTGTGGGGCACCCAGCAAACTGCGGGGTGCACAGCATTTTGCACAAATGGGCGCTGTGTGCAGCAGGTTTTCCCCACCACAGGGGTCTTGCGAGTGGGGAATTTACGCCATGGGTCACTTGCCCAGATGGCTTAGTGTGACCCCAAAGGCMCTGGCCTACCCTTTGTATGAACTAAAGATGGTGGTATTTTCTGCAGCTTGTACGATTAAAATTTTAGGGGGTTAGAACATGCTAATTTCAGATTATCAGAGGGGAAGGGAACATTAACTATTCAAGTAGCATTTTCTAACTGGTTTTTACACCTATTTTTCCTTATTCACTCTATCTCTATCTGTAGCAATGTTATAAATTGGTACAATTTTGTATCAACGACCAATAATTCCAATACATAAATAATCCTAATCCCAATGCTGCTTAAAACCAGATGATGGTACAAAATGTAGAGAAATTAAATASTAGCCTTTCCTTCAGGGTGGAAAGCAAGTGTAAACTGGTGTAGGGTAAGATTTTTTCACTCGACAAAATAGGTAAACAGCCTTGTCTATATTTTGTCTGTTTGCTATACYAGTACACCTCACACAGAAACAGTTTGTCTTCAGATTAAAGTGCACGTGCTCTGCACAAAAAAAGCAGCTGAGCTTTTACTGAGTGAGAGGATGGTTGTAAGCAGAAGAAAGAGGTGGAAGGAGGACAAGTGAACTTAATCTTCTTATCATCAGACTGCCAAAGGTAGAGAAGTAAAATTTAGTTCTAAAAGAACAGAGGCCTGAGAAAAGGCATTGATCCTGTGCCATCATGCTTCCGGTTTATTGTGGCTAGATAACATAGTGGTTGTTACTTCCACCTATGGGAAACTTGGCTTATTGTGGCTAGCTAATATAAAGATTGTTATTTCCACCTATGGGATATTTCCCAACCAAGGCATTGCTTTGTATATTTAAAGTCCATAAGGCATGCAAATCAAGAAAGAAAAAGAAATGCAGTAAGACTCTTAGAATTAGKGTGGCTTGTGGGTGAAATATGATAGCAGTGTTTCAGTGGCTATGTTCTGATCTCAATGTTACCTGCTACAATATAACAACCAGAGTTACAACTGAAATTCTGGATGCCATTGATCCAATCTTGTCTCTCTGGACAAAAATTGATACAKCAAATCTGCTTGGAATTTTGCTTCTGCTGCTTGTGGTATCAGATTTSTCTCTTTATTGTAGGACTTAATTTTAAACCATTATCCTTCAAATCTGTTTTAAGACATTGGAATTCTGGAAATATGTAATAGTTTCAGTTTTCAAAGAAAAAGATCCATCTTGGCTTCTGGAGTTTTGCTGAATACGTGGTTAGACTAACCAGCTTTAGTTAAACAAATTAGGTTTCATTKTAGACTTCATTTTGTCTTACAATAAAGACAAAAAATACTGCCTACAGGCCCATATTCTGGACATATTTAAGTATTTAACCTTTTTTGTTTCAAAGGATCAGTGATCCTGCCTCTTTGCTTATTCAATGTCGTCACTGGCACAGCCCATGAAGAAAAGCCTAATAGACCACTCTTCTTAGAACYCTGAAAAGAAACAAGTTCAAGATTACTTCAACTCAAAAGGATTGAGATTCACATCTGTGTACCAAAAAAGGTCAGCTGCAAAATTGCATATGGAGAAAGTTACATTATATAGCAACAACAAATGTAAATCTCATGAAGTGTCAAATAAGCCACAGGGCCTGGTTGCTTCTCTACAGAGTCCAAGTGTCATTGGGGAAAACAGATTACCRATCAAAAGAAGGAAGGAAGGATAGGAATAAATGGAAAATTTTCAAATCAGAGTGCCAGAGGGACTGGTGTCAGGTGTCCCAGGAATTCATAATTGTCATATGCAAGAGGTGAGTTAAAATCAGGAAAGTGATAAATGTTTGTTAATATTAAATCATCCAGACTAACAAAAAAGAATGGCCAAGAAATTGGGAATTGCTGAAACAAATCCACACTTAGTTACAGGATAATAAAACAGAAATTGAAATTCATTATTGACATATCCAAACTGCTATGTATGGGGAAACCAATTCTGGTTTTATGTATGTAACAATAGTTCCTAAATTTTTGGATTCTTAGGAAGTTATGGTAGATAGCTCTAAGAAAATTAGCTGTGAAAAAAAATTATTAGCAAAAGAACAGAGAATATAACAGAGAATACCATGACCCTCTTTAAAGCTAAAGGTAACTGAAATGCACAAGCACACCTGTGAGTTCCTCACACCTGAAATATACCTGAGATACATTAAAACTGTCAGGATATAGAGAGAYGGGATGATCAAAGGTACATCCTCTGTACACGTAGCAATTCAACAGTTTAAGAATTTTCAGCATGGAAAACAAGGATACACAGAGATAAGACATAAATTTACTAAAGAGAGACCCAGAGAAGGAGGCTGAGGCACACTTGCTCATTCTTTCTCTTAATTCCAGAATTAGATGTCTTCAAAAAGGATCAGAGCAAACAGAAAGATGGGATGCTTCACACAGCACATCACTGAATTCATCGTTGCAGGATGTTCAGGGTGTTAGAATTTGACATGCATTTTAAGAACAATTGGAAAATAAATGTAAGATCACTGAGAACTGATCCACAAAAGCTCACTATCTCTYGCTCAGATTTGCTATGTTAATAATGTATTTTAAAAAGTATTGTGACATACTTCTTGTGTGCTACTCTTTCTAGACTATGCCTTATTTGTTCACCATTGGAGACAGGACACTGGGATAGATGAATATTTGGGGTCACCTATGACAATTGTTCTTAATCAGGGGGGTATCAGGATTTGTGGCTTCTATTTGCAGCTGAGGGTCCTGAATGAARGCAATTCTTCAATGTTATTTCAGTGCACAATATATGAAAGCAGGCTTCATGGACATATACGCATTTGCAAAGAATTGAAACTCCAAAGGCTAACTGCATATGTTTAATATAAAATAGAATTTAAATGGTTCAGGAAATCACAAATTCCTCATTTCAAGGACAGTGCTGCATTGACTGGAATAACTTTCTTATTTTCTGGTAAAATCTATTTAAACAATTAAAATTTTTTTGCATGAGAGACCGATCCCCTTTTATACAGTATGCCAGCATAATTGATATAGTAGGCTGAGTATAGGCACAGATTTAAATGCTCTCTCAGATGGAGAAGTACCTAAGACATCTGTGTCCTGGTACTGTAATGGCAAGTCTGTGCCACGCRTGTCTGAAGCACCCATGGTGCTCTAGGCATTGGCAGAAGTGTCCATGTGCTACTTTCATCTCTATCCCCTTGTCTAGTCACAGGACCAGTGAAAAGAAACAGCTCTTTGAAGGAAGGAATAAACAAGTTCTGACAATGGAAAAAACAAACCTGGTACTGAGTTTCACAGGGTTTTAAAAGATAAGTTTTACTGCATTTGACATCCAGAATATACCACAGTATCCTGTAATATTTCTTTAGTCTTCACGTGGATACTTAATTTACGCTGGGACAGGTAGTAGTTTCCAAAGAGATAYAAAAATCAGTTTTAAAGGCAAAAGACCTGGGGGAAAGCTGTAAGTTCACACTGCATGGACTGCTTTTATTACGTGTTGCTTATTGAAATAACCATTGAACAATAGCTATTAAGAGCACAATGATGACCAATGATGTTCCAAATTTTTAGGCCAGTGTCATTTTAAAACAGTAATTTGGAAAAGTAAAAACAATATTCCTTACCAACTAGTCAAAACTAGTCAACTACAGTCAAAAGAAAGGTTTTTGGTAGAACATCAGAGAATAAATTCTAAGACAAAGAGTTCTTTCTTGGGTAAGGCATGCTAATTTTTACTATCAGTCTTCAATTAAAAAAAAAATAGGCTTTTTATCTGTGTACTATACAACAAGCTCCCACTGTGGATCAGGCCTTCATTTGAAGATGGTCTAAATAATCTGAAGTTCAATCAATTATTGATTCTGTGTARAAGTGCATAGACAAAGAAGGAAAATGTATTTTCATGTATTACGTGCATCATAGAACTGGTACTGGAAAATGATCATATGCTGAGAAAAGTGTAAGAGAAACTTTGTAGTGCAATTGTAGTAACCATTTGTGTTTTATTAACCTATTGTTTTATGTGGGATGTGTGATTTGGATTTATCTTCTCCTAAGTCTTGAAATTAGGGTGTTTTTATCCCCTCTGTGGTCTTTTGGCTGTGGTTGGTATGAATTTGTACCATAACAGATTAGTAAATATGCAAATTATTGTGATATTTCATATGCTCAATAAAATATATCATTGAAACTGGCAGGTGCTTACATWTTTTTTTTAACTAATTATTACTGGTGATTATTGTGAAAAGTTTTCCTGGTATAAGTATTAAAAAATGAAATGTAACATGGTACACTGCTAGCTGATTGTTACAGTACACAATTTTTAAAGTTGAATGGGACTGTTGGCATGAGATGTGGAAAGAGAATCAATTTATTACTTCCTCAAGTATTTGCAATAGAGATAAAGAAAAAAACATAAAAGGATGAACATGATACATCTCAAAAATGAAGTTAAAGCAGCAAAACAGATAACAAGTGAATCGAGATCCTTACTAAGCCCCTTGTATCTCACATTATCTCTGTTAATAAATTTTCATAAAAATGGGAAGTGCCTCAATTTACTTACCAGCTTTCAACTTTGTTGAAAGTAAATAAACATGCTGAAAATATGGATTTATATTTGAGGATAAAATGCATATTGCAGCAGATTTTACATTTCACTATATTAGCAGCTTTGAAAAGGTGCCTCTCTGTYACCAGCACATTTACTCTGCAAATCTCCAGACAAAGGAAGAGAAAATATATGGACAAACATCAGTGCATTAGGCTGAGGAATTTTGAAGGAAAGAACAACAAATATAAGCATGAAATGAGGTAAATATAACCTGCAGGCATCAAATGCAAGCTGCTATGAAACAACTTGATGCTGTTCTCGGTAACCAATTTTTAGTGAAAATACAGGTAGTGCAACAAACTGACTATTGAACAGTGCTTCAGTAAAGAGCATAGTATGATGGTGCCTGGCAAATCACCCGTGTTAATTGAAGACTACAGCTTTCCATGAAGGCTGACTACACACTGAAATAAAGTGAAATTAAGTAACATACATTTATGTATTTTAGGTCTTGTAACAAAGTATCTGAGGAGGCTTGCCAGATACAAGCAACACAGATTATTTCCTTTACTTACAAATAAGCAGAAAAACTCATTCAGAGTGCAGGAATATGAATGAAGGCCAAGAAAAAAAAAAAAAAATCAAAGTTCTCATGGATTAATAATATCTTAGCAGAATACAGTACTCTTATTGTCATCCCCATTTCTTCCTTACTTGCACAATACTTTTAAAATTTACTACTCTATTTGCTAGTCTGAGTTTCGTTCATTTGCTGTTGTGATCTCAGCTCCATGGTACTAACCCATGTTCTCTGAGTTTGACAATGAATTCCTCCTAAGTTCTTCTGGAATATGAAATTTTGTGATCATTTCCCCATTCCTCATGAGATGATATTTCATGTCTTTTTTTTTTTTTTTTTTTTTTTTTTTTTTTTTTTTTTTTTTTTTTTTTTTTTTTTTTTNGAAGCTCTACAACATTGTCAGTGAGAATTTTTTTAATACAGAAGTTAAGTCTGCTGTTGATGCATTCAATTCTCCTCATGTGCCTGAGATGCATCACAAACACACATTTCTCCCAGGTAGGAATCGGAAAACTGTTGAATTCAACCACATTTCTCTGATTTGTTGAAAACTAAAATTGGCTCCCTATTTAGACAGCCATGAAAAAGAGTGAGAACACATTGATGGCAGTGATTTGTTATCAGAGAGGTATCTTGTGTGTCCCTGCAGTTTTCTGGAACTCCCAAAATTTCTGGCACTTTTGCATCACTTAATAAGGAAATATTGGAATCAAGAAATCTGTACTAGAACAGACTGAAGTAAATCAATGCTGTCATAYAGTTGAGAACATCCTAATTGCCTATAAGATTAATCTTTTTTATTTATCAGCATTACAAAAGATACTTCAAGGTCAGTAAAGAGAATTTTCTTTAAATGGACCCACTTTTTCTTTACTTACTTTTTTTCCTCCAACAATGCAGTCACAATAAAGACATCAGATTGGAAACACCAAAAATTACACAGAGAATCTAAGGCAAGAATGTTGGACATTTRTGTAGAAAGTTCCAAAGAATGACAATGCTTCATGAAATGTGATACTTTAATCTCAAATTTTTGGAAGGTCATTTTGAAAGTTCTGCATCATACTTAGAGATGACATGTCAAAGAAATTAGAATTGGGCATGAAGTAGCTTATTAGTGGAGAAAGATTCACAAGTGGTGCAGACATGAACTTTCACCTCTGAAAGGATGAAAGGTGGGTTCAATGACTTTTACTCCATTCAAATTAACAAGGCACATTGGAGAGGACTCACAAAGTTTCTGCCCCTGAAGATGTTTTAACTTTTCATGTTTCTTTGATTTTGAAATTTCTCATTAAATATTTAACAGGCATACTGACAGCTGGTGATAATTCTCCCAGCAGCCACAGAAGATTAAGATAAAGGGTTGATTCACACAGTTTCCATTCACATCTTTGGTGGATACAATAGAAGTGAAGGATTCAATTACTTTGCCCAATATGGCCAAGACATTCAGGGACTTCTCTAAAGGTACCTAAACTTGTTAATATTGTTGTTACATGTACAGCAACACTCCTTTCTAGCCCACCAGGCCAAATGATAAAAACAGTGAAAAGCACCACCATAAGAATAGGTAAACATACAAACAAACAAAAAATTCAAGTTGCAACATTTGAGTTTCTTGGGAACTTGCAAGTCAGATGAGAAGCAAAGTATATTTTCTTCAGACTAGAGAGAGAATCTGGGGGTTCATTCAAGATTGAGTTGGATTTTTTGCATGCTAGATAGAGATGTGGAATATAAAAAGGCACTACTGCCATATTTTACAAAAAGAGAACATAAAGAAAACCTAACTTTGCTTAGATAGCTGGTTCCAGAGACAGACACTCTATCTAAACCTCACAAATATTGGTTCAAGCCTCACCTAGAAGTTCCTCTTCTAGGAACTCTCTTTCATGGGAGCAGCCTTTCATTTTGATATTTTTCTGCTAGTTCAATTCCCAGAAATGGATAGATGAAAACAACTAAAGGGTTATGAAATACATTGTCTTCATAAAACTCTGGYATAGTTGCTGGTACCTGTCCTACTTGGGAGAAAGCAGTAATAAATATCCATTTGCACTCTCATGCAAATAAGCTTTAGGTACCAGCACTGCCTCASAGACTGTATGAATTCAGACAGATTTCCTGTTTCCTTTGAGTCTTATCTGAGCCAAATGCTTTCATTTGTTTACCGAGCTAAGCTAACTAATTGAGTTTTCTCATCCCTGTGGTTTCTAATTAGCTTTATCCCTTTTCCAAGTGCTATGGAGCTTTGGGTCCTTGGAAAAACTGCCTCATTCTGCCTTGAGGTGCTGGCACTTGCGGATGGTAGTGTCCAGCCCCAAATATGGACATATGATAGATGTCAGATTTTTTGYTGCCTTGAACCTAATCCATTTAGGCAGCTACTTTTTGTTCTAGAATGGACAATACCCAGTTCTTCTTGGTTATGCAACTATTTATTCTCAATTTTTTYGCTTACCAAATATTTCCTGCTGCCATGTATAGCAGAGACAGAACCTAGGAAAATGGGGGGATGGAAGTTTCRTGGAAGAAGTAAAGGAGGCTGAGAGCTTGTTAACTATTCTATCAGGCCCTCATTCTAAGAATTTCCATGAATTGCTTTGTCATCAAAATGCATAGGGGGACCCTAATGATCACAAAGGATTCAGCTGGACCACCCAGAGCTGCAAATTGGAAAAGAAGCCTCAAGGGTCTCTTGTAGGATTAAAATTACCCTCACTCTAACATCTCAAAAATATTCTATGAGTGCCTTCCCACCATCATCAAGTAATGAAAACCTTTCTTTATACCTATCCAATCACTGCCTGAAAGCCAGACCGGAAGAAAATGCTCACCTGTRAGACTGATTTGACAGAAGTGTTATGTCACAGCACAAGATGTCCTAATGGTTTCTGTATGCTSGTGAGATCTAATTGATATGCCACTTGTCTATAGAATTAGCATTTATTTGTGTATCCCGCATCATGAAGAAACATTCCGTGTCTGTCAGGGACTGATTTAACAAAGATGCTRCTGATGGCCTTTTCATGAATCTTGCAATAATAAAGCTTTCCATTCAACAGGATTATCCAATCTTAAAACTTCATGAATGAAAATGGTAAGGTGAATCTAGTGATTTACCAGGAGAAAGCGGAAATGACCTTATTAAGTAAAAGATAAGGCAGGCAGAGAGAGACCTGAGGAATTGGCAGTAGAAATTATGTGTGCTGGGATATAACTATAAAAGAAAGAAATTGAACTACATTATAGYGATCAAAATATGTAGCTACATGGACTGTATGGGTAAAGCCAGTAAAAGATCAAATTTTTGAAGCAGAGAATTCTATTTTGCATCATAATTCAAATTATGTGAAATAAATTTGTTCCAATACTTCTATCATAACATATCTCTTTGTCTGGAAATGTGTACATAGGGGAAATCAAAAGTAATAATACAACAGATACATTATTTTAAAGTCATGGTCAATGCAATGTTGACAAATTTTTGCCCAGTGGAGTAGAATTGAATATGATGAAACTACTGTGAATTGCCTGATGCTGGAATTGAGGCTGTGGTGAATATTAGGCATATGGTCTATTACTTATTTTTCATGTGGTTTGTTGGATCTGATTGTCCATAGTTACAAACTGAAAACCTGCTATGTACCCTTTCRATTAGTAATAGAATATATGTAAAAAGTTGAAAATGCAGGGCAAAGAGATGATTAAGAACATGGCTAGATAGTAGATTGTTCAAAAGGCAAACATTTCCACTAGCATCTGATGGCTGTAAAATTTTACAGCAATTGGCCTGCATTTTAACCTGGATGGTTGTACTTGCTTTGGCCTGTTGAGAGATTACCCAAGCCTAGAATAGCTGCTTCACTGTTCTAAGAGCAAGAACTTTTAAYGACATGTTTCAGAGATGCTCACATTAAAACAAAAATTTTATTAAGCACTGAAGCAGTACATTTTTATGAGGTGAAAGTTTCCATTTATCTCAATTTTTAGAAACTCAATTCACCATGAGAGAATATTTCAGTGTAAGAGCACTCCCTTACAGAGACAAGTTTCAAAGTATAAAAAGCCCATAATTTTGCCCTACATTTTAAATCTTTCTGTAATCCATAGGCAGTGTATCAGCTATATCAGAAAAGGAGCATTACATGCACAGACACCCTTTGGCTTTTCTGAGATATCTTCAGTGCCTTGMTGAATCCTTCACCCCCTCCCCTGCACCTGGACCTGAGCTCATTGTGCCTTAAGGAGGGTTATTTTGGCTTGAAGAGAAGAGGACTTTCATGACTTCAAACATGGACATTAGATCAAGTTTTTATCTTCTCACATAATCCTGTCTTTGATGTCACCAGGCTGAGGCCTCTTGGAATAGAAAGAGAAAGCTGTGAAAAGAGGCCCATTTAATTTCTACATCTAAGTGCTGCTGTTCTAATTCACTAGTGTAGCATTTTCATTGTTTTCTGCTTTGCATCCTAAAGGCGGGCTTACACCAGGCAATTATGAATGGCTCTTCTGAACAAATAATTGAAATTCACTAGTTGTGGGATATGGTTAAACAATGTCAGGATTGGAGATGCGAGGTCAAATATATTCCCATTGGCACYACTGAAATTACAGGCTACTCTTTTCACTTGCCTTGAAGGATGAGTATTTGTAATCACTTGTTTTAACAGCTAATCAGGTAAGCTGCATGATACAAATAGCAAACACGAAAATGATATTTTGCATTTGCTTTTAATCCATAACAGTTGTCTTGAGCTAAAATAACAAATCCTGAAAAGAAGAATGGAAGAATTCTTTGCAGCACAAAGACTATCTGATGAGAATTAAGCTGTTAAAGATACACAACATTCACAAAACCCTCCTCTTGAAACCGCAGAAAGGAAACAGCTGTAAAAATAGCAATTGATTCTATGTGCAAACACCTCTGCTGAATAATTCCAACAAGTTACTGACGGAGCAATGGCTATGTAATTAGTTATTTTTACCTAAATAATTTGAAACACCTGAAGTATTGTGAGACATAATTTCTGCAGTTTACCTTGTGAAGCCAATAATTCAGTCTTTCACAAAACTTGCCCCAAATTATCCACAAASAAATTACCCACATTATTTTCTAGTGAATTTTGTAATGTAGAAATTTCATGCCAAAGTTCATCAAAACAAAAGTGGACCTTTGTATGTATCATAAAAAAATCAAAACTCTGTGTGTGTGCAYGTGTACAATGGAAGTGTACTACAGAAATACAAATCATGACATGAAATACCTTGTCAAAATGAAAGCAAAAGAGACAGGCCTTTTTGTTTCATGGTTTCATAAACGAGTGGATTCGCTAGAAGAAAAACTGGATAATCTGAAAGTAAAATACGTGTCCCTTCCTCATTCAGAGATACTTATGCATAGTGATTATTGCCAAGAACCAAAACCACAGCAATTTGTTCTTCCAYTTTCACCAGAATACAATATACAGGATAAAATTTACATGTGGTCTGTTGCCGTACCAAAGGTATTGTGCCTGTTTCACAACACGCTCTTGGTCCAAAGCAAAGTACTGTTAACTCAAGCCATTCAACACCCACAAACCATGTCTCCCCCAAAATCCACAAATCTTTCTCTTTACCTTTTGAAAGTATGAACTGCCAAAGTTCAGTTCTTCTTTATAATAACAAAGTTAAAATTTATTTCTCTTTGAAACACAATCTGATATGGATCATATTTATAATTTCATTAATTTGAAAGAACAGGGTTCATAAAGGTACCCATTACCATTATTGGAATTTTTATATTCCGCTCCTACTATCACTTCTCGCCATTCCAGTCCCAAAACTCTACTTTAACTATGTATTTTAACATTATGTAGTCTAAAACTCCACACTGATAGTTAATGAGTTTGAAGCAGAAAGTTTTTTTTTTTTTACATAACTATTTTTTCTCTAGTGCATGACATCTATTTTATAACACAGCACAAATAAATGTTATATACAGGTTCTCATCCACGACACATTATTACCCCTTTTATGATGCTTTTTTTGGCTATTAAAGTTTATTTCAAGAGACATGTTCTCTATTTTTTTTCCTGCTTTCTAGTGTGAGGTTAACATGAGTTATACTCTAATTTATGTTTATTAGTGGTTTATGATTCTGACTGCATCCCCATGAGAWACATTTTTGACTTCCATATCTACCTTCCTGGTGATCATAGGACAAATATTGAACCATAAGGAAAGCCTAAAAAACCCAACAGCCCCCCTCCAACCAATAAAACAACACACTAACCCACAAAAAACACCTTGTCTAAAATTGTGGAATGGCTGTCTAAATGCTACCTAGATTCTTCGCTGTGCCRCTTTATGTAATCTGCTGTGGTTTTAGATGTAAAAATTCATATTGGAGCACTGTCCCATCTGTGTCAGTCTCTGMCACTGATTTCAAGACTTTTGGAGCAGAAGGTTAAAAAAATTCCCTATACAATAGAATAAATAGAGTTCTGGGCAAGGAAATGACATATCTCTACTGTTGTTCTTATTGACATCAGTCCCACTCATTTCACGAGGAGTTAGACCAGTCTCTTGTTTTGAAAACTGTAGACCTGTCAGTTCTGCATGCAGAATTGCTCGTATGCTCTGCATTTCTGGCACACAGTCACAATTGTCCAGGGATTGACCGTATTTCATAGATTAACCACTTGGAATAAGGAGTAGAACTATTTCTTCTCAGCAGGTATAGGAAAACATTTAGCAATYGCATTATACTAGTTCATTAGACCACCCAACATTCCGTTCAGAAAATAGTATCTATATTGTATATGAATATACAGTTTTTTAATTGTAAATTATGCGATTTCATGAGAGAATTTGATCAAATGGCAGAATCAAAATTTCTGCAGGTACTGTAGCACTACAATACTTGCACTGCTAGTGGCTGGGGATCACTTCAGAGAGGTCCAGAGCCTGCGCTCTGTCACACATGGATGCCCGTCCAGGGAGTGGAAGAGTGGATGGCAGACATGTCTGCTGAATTTTCCTCTGAGCAGAGCATCACAACTGGGAACTGCTATKGCCTCCCCAGACTGCATCCTTTCCCTCCTAGTGGGTGAAACTGTCACTTTTTTCTTGGCTTCAACAAGGTTGTTTGTTTCTGTCACATGCCCTGGCTCCTAGGAGATGTTGTTAACAATATGGCCCAGTTTGGAAATCTTTTGTCTAGTGGGGAAGATGTTTTGGGCTACAGTTTCTATGCACATAAAAAAAGGAGCAAAGTCCTTGAAAAYGAAAAGTGTTAGGACTGAGCACTTTGCCCTGTCACTTCATCTGGCTGCCCTAATTTCTAGCCAACAGAATTTTAGTCACCTAGGGAACATCTTAAGTGCTACATGAAGCATGGTACAGCTAATTAACAGCACTTTCCAAGAAGAGACATTTCACTTGCCTTAAACAGGAATCAAACCATGTCTTGTGTGGCCTGAGTGAATGCTGTATCATGGAGCTGCTGGAAACCAGGATGCACATTACCTCCAGCCAGAGAATAAAGAACGTTAACTTAGTTAAAATCGGCTAAGTTAGGTATCTCATTGAAGGACTTTGATGTGTCCCATTATAAAGCAAGTATTTATTGTGGGTCTGCCAGACAGCTAAACCCAGGGCTGTGGATTCTGCCACCTGGCCCAGGCATTCACATTTCTCTGTGAAGCTGATCTTGCCTAGGTATATTTAAATAATAATKAAATGTTTATACCTTGTCATATTTCACCCCATGCTCTTTTTCTTTCAGCATACACAGAAATCAATAAAGAGATGCAGAGATAAGTCATGATCCCAGTAAACATTGAGCAGAAAATCAGTAGTCTTACTTGGGTGAGGACTGAAAAGTTAGACTGCAGTTATCCAGTCGTATTTATCACTCTCACTTTGTGCTATTTATTTATGATGCAAAAAMTCACGAACCTCCAAGTATGAGTATTCTGGTGGAACACACAGGAATTGTCACTTCCAACAGTTCTGCCAATACAACAAAACTTATCTCTGCAGCCGTAGCTGTTGGAACCTCCTTTTAGACTCATTTACCTTGTACTTCTATCCAGTTACACAGTAACAGTACTGAACCAGTAAGAGTAATCTAGACTTTTCAGAGTGTTGATTCTTGATCTCTTAAAGCCATTTATTTGAGGACAAAATATGGTACACAGGATCATTAATGAAAGTGAGTGCAGATCTTTACTTAGATGGCARCTCATGCCTATCTTACAGAATTTTAAGTGGCTAAAGTAAATATTATCAGGCGAGAATTTGATCCCAGGAAATTATTTCCTTCTGACTTGTAATCACCCTTATATATTTTCTATCCATGAAACTAACA
>NW_026623286.1:788390-861604 GCF_030028575.1 Malurus melanocephalus
GAGTGCGGGAGAATGACAAGACTTAGATATGACCTGGAAAAGAGTTTCAAAGTCAGCAATAAAATACAGAAATCACTGGTCAAATCCATGCTGTCCCCATGGGATTCACTGCTGGGACAGTCACAGGAGTACAATCAAGCCTTGAGCAGRCTTAGATTAGTACCCATTTTAAGTAAGACAACATCACAAATATGATAGAGGGTGCTTTTCAAAAGGGCAGACTCATGAAGTCAGCAGTGGAGACTGCTGAAAGACATAATGTTTATGTACATCACATGCCTTTAAACATATGACCCCAAATATCTTTGGGAAGTCATAATTAAAACATGGTCTTTCAAGTCTTTCACTCACACAGACTACTTTGGTTTCACAGCTTTATACATTACATACCTATCTCTAGTTATACTAGGGATCTGAAATRGAGCAAGACTGTTTTCAAATGGTCAAGAAAATGAAAATTCTTCACTTTTAGGGGAAAAAAACCCCMCAGTAGAGAATGATTGGAAGGATTTCAGAAGATTTTGGCCCCAAACACAGTCAAGAAAAGTTGAACTGAACTCATAATATTTTAGTGTTGAAGAGCATATCACAAAAACGAATAAAGAACAGCATAAATACTTGTGATTAGGAAAATCCACTCACTGTAGATAAACTTAGGTGAAGTAATTTTCAGTTGGATAGACCAAGTGCCTATTCTTAAACACTGATAATAAAAGCGCATTCTAGTTAAAGAGAATGTAGAGTATCAATTCATTATTTTCATTTCGATAACATTTTCAGCATAATTAGAAGTCACAAGAAAAAGAAGTTGCAGATCCCACTGTCCCTTTCAGTAAGAGTCTGGATCTTACAAGGGTTCTATAAGGCTGTTCTATAAGGCATTTTTATCTTCATATTACTAYTGGTTTATATTAGTACATGTGAGAACAAGGCAAAAATTATTCATTTTTGTGTTTCCAAATCATCCCATGTGTTGACTCAAATATTAACAAAATTTTCTGTAAGCACCTTGAAAGTGAGGAACCATTAAAAAATGGCCATTAATGAAACTTAGTGGTTTTATCCAATATGAGAGGCTCCACTAAAGAAATTTAGTGAAATTTAGTCCTCTATCCTGGAAATTTCCTTCCCTCACCTAGCAACTACCTCTTTTCCTCCTAAAGGTCTGCCTAATTCCTTCTTAATTTCTGGAGCTAATGAGGACGAAGCTAAACAAGCCAAAGCTGTTACCGTATAGCCCAAATTCATTTATGGAATATGCTACTTGTCCAGTGYGTGAAAATAAACACATCTTAAAAAGTATGCTATTGTGTGACAACATTCACATTTTCAGAAATAACTAACAATCACCTTAACTCCAATGATTATGTTAAATGCCTTAATAGAGATAAAATATACTATTTTGCCCAGGTCACTTTCTTAGGAATAGCAAAACAATGTGTTTCAAAACTCTGCATAACAAAATGAAGTTTTGTGTGAGCAGAGGAAGTACTGAAGCTGGGTCACTACAGATTTTCTTCCTACATTCTCTAGAGCCCATGACTCACACCTGCAATCAATTCCTCTTTCAATTATCATGAACCATTCACTTCTTTCAGTTTCATGTTGCATGAAAGTGGAAGAAATTTAATTCTGTTGAGACCTATAACTCTCTGGAAATGTGGAGGCTTGGGTGAAATTAATCAAGGTACTCAAAAAAGAGAAGAGGAATTACAGATGGAGTGACTGAGCATGTTTTTTTTTTTTTTTTTTTAAAGATATCGTGTGTAGGAAATTAGAGAATAAAATTATAATATTAATGTAACAATACTGCACAGCCAAAGACAGCATGTCAACTATTTCAGATTGAACTGTTAGTGTAGATGAGACTTTATTGATTTCATATATGGTCAAATACTGGAAATTGTGGCCCAATGATTACTGACATGTCCTTAGAAACACAAACCAATTGAAATATACTCCCCATTCATCAATTCATGGACACACACACACAGAAAACCCATACAACTGATAGACAAAGTCTTTATTATAGCTCAATTTGCACTGGTATTTATGAGATTTTTGGCTAAATAAAATCAATTTAAATTAGACAGTCTAGTAAATCTTAGCTGGAGTAAATCTTAGAGACTAAGAGTAGATYCTTTTTATTTAAATTGATAGTGAATAGTAAGTGAAACTTACTGAATTTGAAAAAGAGTAATAAAGCTGTTGAGACATTTCATCTTGAACATAGGAACCCACTTCTCAGAAGAACAAGAGATTGTATAACATACCATGAATAAATGCATTTAAAAAAATATTAAAAGATTGACATTACTTCTTATAAAAACTGATAAATATGAATGTGAAATGAATAAAATATAAGGTCATCAGCAGCTTAACCTATTTTATGAACTTTGATCATGTAATAGGGTTTGCATTTGTTTCTCAGATCTGAATGGAGATGGAATTCAAGATAAGATATTAATCATAATTAAACTGACTATAATAGGTCTATGCCAGCAAATTCTTAACGACAACAAAGAATGCTTAGCCATAATGAACTGCTTCATTCATTAATTTCCCCATTAAGAGGGCCTCCAGTTAATAAGTTCAGGAAAAAGTTGATATAATATTGTATTTGTATTCTCTTTTTTATCAATTTCCACTTCAGTGGTATATTATTTGGAACATGAAATAAATAATTTAAAACATATAATTGCTTGTATATATTCATATAGTAATTCCCTAAGCAATGCCATGTTTATAAGTTGTCACTGTGCATATTAATTTGTCATACCCACCAATCTCATGTTCATTTATTTACAACTATCCATTGAGAAACAGATTAAAAAGGACATACTGCCCCTTCTTTGGAAGTTTTAATAAGGCCAAGTAGGCCAAACAGTATATTCCAATTGAATCCTGCTGGTTGTCAGGACTTGAAAATCACTCATTACAATTCTCAGTGACTTAATATGTTTGCATGCATGATTATTTATGAATACATGCTAAGTGCCAYATAAAACAACACTTTTTCATTTGGCTATTAAAATGTATTAATTGTTCAGTATGTACAGACTCATATCAGCTTGTTGAAAACCACTAATTCACTGAAATGTGTGTGCTATTGATAGAAGCTAGTGAAGGTCTTGTGAAGAATAAACAMAGAATGAACTAAATATACATCTCCCTTTTCCTTGTTCTTCTCCCTCTTTCYCTCATTCTTATTCCCCTCCTTCCCTCCTTCTTACCAAACCAGGCCTTCATAAATACTTCTATGACTACTACCCAGAGAATTTAGTAGCTAAGCTTCCGCTTTCCAAAAAACAGCAGCACATGCACATTGCACATAACCATGGAAAAAAGCATATTTTTTCTGTCTTTCCCAGAAACTACAAGAATCACAGGATCTAGAAGATCCTTTGAAGGGTCCTTTGAAGGCAGAAAAGGACTTCTTGAGATCATCTCATGGAACCTACTTCTGAAGTAGCGCTACCAAGAGTGTGTTGTCTAGGACTGAGGCCAGCTGGGTTTTGAAAATCCTCACCGAAGAAAATTCAACAGCCTCTCATGGCAATATCTGCTGGTGTTTGGCCATCCTCACAATATAAAAATACYTTTTTATTCAGAAGAAATTTAATGTTTTTTTTTTTAATTTGTGCCCATAGCCTTTTGTTTTGTCAGTGGGCACCAGTAAGAGARGCCTCCCTCTTCTGCATTCTCTTCCATATGTCATTTATCATTTACACCCATGTTTAAGATCTCCCTGAGCCATCTTCCCAGGCTGGTCAATTGCAGCTCGTTCAGTCTCTCCTCAGGTGATAAATGCTCCAGTCCCTTTTATMATCTTCTAGACCCAGCAACAAATTTATTCCAGTATGTTTCTATCTTTACTGGAAAGCCCAGCACTGCACCCAGAACTGCATATGTACCTCAGCAATGCTGAGTAGAGAGGATGGATCWCCTCACTCAATCTCCTGACAACAGTCAGCATATTGCAGCTCTAGAGGCTGCGTGATCATTTTCAAATCAGTGTCCACTATCCCTCATGTCTTTTTCTGCAAAGATGGTTCGCAGCTGAACAGCTCCATAGAAAGTCCTGGTGCATGGGGGCATTGTCCCAAATGGCAAATCTTTCTGTTATCTCCTTTCCCACATGAGRCTATTCCCAGCCCAATTCTCCAGCATGGAACAGTACATCTGGTGTTTATTCTAGTCCTCCCAGTTTTGCATCTTCTRCAAACCTGCTGAGAGTGCACTCTGTTTCAATGTCCAGGCCATGGATGACRTGCTAAACAGTACTGGCCCCAGTATTTTCCACTGTGTAAACCACTAGTGATAACAATCTTTTGGGCCTGGCCATTCACCCTGTTTTCAGCTGCTCTCACTGTGCGCTTAGCTAGCCAGTACTCTGCCAGCTTGTTTATGAGGATGCTACAATAATGTCAAATGCCTTTCTAAAGTCAACGTAAATAAACCTCARTGCTCTCCCTTTGTCCACCAAGGTAGTCACTTCATTGCTGAGGGATTTCATGCTTCATTGGAAGTTGAAAGGGTAGCCAAGAAATGAGATAACCCCTCTGTTTCTTTTTGCACTAGCAGAAGAAAAAAACCTGATAGCAAAAAAAGCGTGGTGTGATCCTTTTACTTCTTTTGTTCACAATTTCTGTGTCTAAGCCTAGGGAAGAAGAGTTGAGGATTTAAYTGCAAAACTGTGTAATTTAAATTATATTCTCAAAAAACAAGATGTTGTGCAACAAATTTTCCCTGTCAATATAAAATCCTAGTCTTAATCCTATATGCTCATGGAAATACAATTCTAGCGTWCAATGGAAAATGAGAAAATGTATGTCTTAGACCCATTCAAGACCTTTGTGACCAGCTCTCTCTTGCTGATGAACCATTAATTAGTAAAAGGTTGAACTGCACTTTCTTTGTTTTCCCAMAAGTCCCACTGCTGGGAAGAAAGCATTTGTGGGAACTGAAGAGGAAGATCGTGSACATCTAGGAGCTGTCTGAGAGTGGAAAATAAAGTAGTGGACATTAGGTTGTTTGCAGGGTTAAAAGAAAAATAYATGGGACTGACATTTGAATCTGAAATACCTTTATGGTTTTCAATGCTTTATTGTATGCTTTACAATCATAGGAATATATACAAGCAATTGTAYGTTTAAMATTATTTATTTCATTTTCCAAATAATAGATCCCTGAAGTGGAAGTCGATAAAATAGAGAATACAAAATGCTATTAATTACACTGTACTTGTAAAGAGCTAAGTGAAGGAGTTTCTACCCAGCACAGCCTCTCTTGAATGAACCTTAATGCAGCCAGAGACATTAATACTTTATAGAATTCAAGAATAGCATTACATCAAAATTATGTATGAAAGTCTTTAAGACATGTATTAAGCAACTCTTTCTCGTATTTGTTTTTAAAAAAGTAGGACATGAAACAAATAATTGTAACCATGTTTATAAAGCAAGGTTTTCTATTAAAGGAAGACTAAGTCTCAAAATACAACCTTTGCAGAAATTACTGGGTTTGTTGCCCTGAAGATAAATTAGCAGTCTTAACTGCTTGTCCAAGAACATATTTGACTGGGATTCCTACTCAAATTCTTTTAAGAACTTTTATATACCTGAAAGAAGAATTTAGCAAACTGATTCTACCATCATCAACAGACAACTACTCACATCTGTTCCCGATAAAAAATAACCACAATGTTCTGCTGTTACAAATAAAAACACACTGATTATAAATATTCTGTGTTTTTTCTCTAAATTGGAGGTCACTGCAAAAAGATGTTAAGAYAATAAATCTACCGAATAAACATATTCTCCTGGCACTCAGCAGGGGCTGGCTTGGGCTCATTTGTCTCCAGTTCATTATCTTGTCTGCATTATTCAGTAGTCTGGTTCATGCTCAATGGGCTTCAAACAACTTTTAACAGCTGAAGTCTTCTTCAGTTTTGACTTACTCTCTCACTTTATAAAACAAATTTGAAAGTTGCTCAAATTGCAATGGGGAATTAATGTCATTAATGCCATAATTGAATGTTACTTTATTCATGAGGTACTGTGAATGTTCAACTTGAAATTAGCTAATATACATGGCAAATTTCAAAAGTTTCAATTTAAGCATTGTGAGATTCAGTTTCATATATGAATAACAGTTGTTAATTCAAAAGGCTTGTGCTACACCCTTCATATATGTGATTATTATTGTCTTAAAATYGTAAAATATATACTATAATGTTTTATAAATATTTTATATACAAAGATCCACAAAAATGTTGAAATAAAACTCTGAACAACTACATATTTATTTGCATATATTTATAATTTATTGACACGTGGGAGTACTTAAAATCCAGAATTACATACTCCTAAAACATGACTCAGACATATTTCAATCTAAGGGCGCCAAAGATATTTSTAATACTCTTTATTGGGTTTGTATGACAAAGTTTTGATAGCAGGTGGACTGCAGACATGAATGAAGGTGCTAAAATGTTCCTCCATGTCATTGGAGGAACATGATAGCTGGTTACAAGGAAGACCTCTCACTAGCCAAGGCAGAGCCGGTCRCTGATAGTGGCAGTGCCTTTGAAATGACTTATTTAAGCAGGGAGAAAAAAAAAAAAAAWTGCTGCACAAAAAGCAGCCAAAAGAGAGGAGTGAGAATATGTGAAACAAACAGCCCTGAAGACACCAAAGTCAGTRGAGAAGGAGGGRAAGGAGGTGCRTCAGGCAGTCTAGATAAGTTTCCCCTGACGCTTGCGATGAAGACATGGGTGAAGCAGCTGCACCCCTGCAGCCCATGGAGATTCAGAGATCCACCGGCATCCCCTGAAGGACCCCATGATGGAGCGGGTGGACACCCAAAGGAGGCTGCGAACCCATGGGAAGCCACTCGAGCAGGGCCCTGGCAGGACCTGTAGCCTCAAGGAGACAGGAGCCCACTGGAGCAGATTTTCTAGCAGGACTCGTGTCATCGCAGAAGGACCCATGCAGGAGCCGTGTGTTGCTGAAGAACTTCACCCCCATGGAAGTGACATGCGATAGAAAAGTTTGTGAAGAACTTCAGCCCCTGTGAAGGAGAAGGACCCATAYTGGAGAAGGTTGTGGAGGACTGACTGCTGTGGGAGGGACTGCATGCTGGAACAGGGGAAGAGTGTGAGGAGGAAGGAGCAGCAGAGACAGCATGTGATAAGCATACACAGAGGGTTCACAACYCCCATTCCTTGCTCCTCTATGCCACTTGGAGGGTGAAGGTAGAGCAAATCAAGAGTGAAGTTAAACCTGTGATGAAGGAAGGGTTTGTTGGTGGAATGTGTTCTAAGAGTTGGTTTTATTTCTCACTCCCTTATTCCACTTTGGTAACAAAGCRATTTCCCCAAATTGAGTCTGTTTTGCCCATGACAGTAATTGATGAGTGATTTCCTCCTCTTCTAATCTCATACTACAATCCTTTCACTGTATTTTTGTCCCCATGTCAAGCTGGGGAAGGAGAMTGATAGAGAAAGCTTCATAGACATCTGGTGGATAGTCATGTGATCAACCACCATACCCTTCTCATTTTTATTTGAAACATGCAATTGCAAAAATAGCTTCTTGACAATTGTGGGCTCATATTGCCAATTTCAGTATTTGTGAAAGAGCTATTATGTCTGCAAAATGAATTCTTGCCATAGAAAGAAGGTAGGGGTTTGCCATTACCTTCAGGTTAGCAGTTACAGGTGCATGTTTTGAATTAAGGGGAAAATCCCATTTGTTTTATCCTAGGGAAAATAAATTTAGGCAAATCACAATTCCAAATAAATTAAACTGTAAGGCATTTCTCAAAAAGAAATTCCAGGATTTTCAGAGGTTTGTTTTGTTTCATTTTGTTTTTTTCCTGGAGATGCAACAAAATACCTTCTTGCATTTGAAACAGCAAGCATCCACATAGAAAAAACTCACATACTTCCAAGGTAAATACGTAACATTCAATGCACTTAGCAGTAAAGTTGTGCCAGGAAAAATGCTAAGCAACAAAAAACAAACTAGAAATTCAAGTTTCTTTTTAATTTGCTTATCTGTTGCAGGTCTTAAGACCAGAGTTACGTCAGACAACAATCGTGTCTCTTCCACACTGTCAGGCTGTTCTATCTATTGCCAGAACAAACTGCAATTTGACCCTTGGTGATACAATTTGATTGGTACATAGAAGCAGTAGAGACTACACAAACTCCAGAAGCCAAATAGCTAYTCAAGCTACATGGAAGACCACATACCAGTGCAAAATAGTCTTTTTCCCGCCCCCCCCCCTCTATCAAGTTAGATTGTACCACAGCTGAAACTTGGGAAAACTGAAAGGATAATAAATATCCTTAAACATTGATACTAAATTTGTTACATTCTTATCATTGCATGGTAATTTGTAAGGTTTCACTGCTGGGRAAGAATACATTCTGCAGTCTAAAGGACATGCCAGTACATATATTTCAAAATATATGTATCCAAATTAATTAACTGGAGGTCATAACTGAATATGGAACAAAACAAATTTCTTCTGTGAGCAAATCCATTGCCAGAACTGCCAAGAATGCATGTAAACACAGAATGAGGGTAAAACGTTACAAAGGGTAGCTAAGAGATGCAGCTTTGGGACYTAGAAAATGCTAGCTATTTCATACTGGCAATTTTTTGTTATTAAACAAGCAGCAAATGCCTAGCATTGCTGGAATAAGAGTGCCAACAAGTCTGAGAAATAAAAGAGGTGAAAAAGAAGAAATTTGTAAAGAATCAGGCCCTCACCCATTTTCATTATGAATTTTCCATCAGCAAAACTTCTCTGTCATTCAGTAGTCTGACTGCAGTGTGATCCTCCAACAAAGTCAAAAAGTGAATCTTACAAATTAGTTTCCTTGCAATTGAAATAAAATAGTCAAAAGAATTTTGCTTTGCAAAGCAAGAAAAATCATAACATTATTTTTAACTTGGTCTCTCATCTATCTGAAGTACAATACTCAGCTGCCTGAAGTTGAAGGAGGCACCAACACTGAACCTGCAAATAAATGATTAGACTACAGAAGAGAACATCACTCATCCTTTCAAAGCCTTGAATTTTTAGGAAAGAACTCCAACAAGATAAATGAAGAAAGATACTTGAAGATACAAAGAGAATGGAGCAAATTTTGGGCAGCCAGTAACTGTGTAAAAATGTGAATTTTTGTACAGTAAGTATAACTGACCAATGGTATGCAGTTTTGTTGGGATGTGGGCAATGTCTTTAAAATACATGTTATTAAAGACATGAAAAAATAACACCAGGCTTTAAAACACATTTGGGCAGCAGACCTGAGATTTCYTCCTGCAAGTGGCACGCTGGGAAAAAACCAGAAGCTAAAACCTGTGAATGTATTTCTTAATGTATACCTTCTCATTGAGATAAATTTGGAATCAAGGAAATACAGAAGAGTTTTGATATTGGCTAAAGGGTTTCCCTACATTTTGGGCACTTCTTTACGATCTGTGAAGACAAAAATATTTTGTAGCCTTTTCTAGTAGTGTGGCTRGAGGTGATAATTTTTTTTCAATGTGACTGGCATACATTTAATGGAACGTCAGCATCTTAAAACATTTTAAAAGTTTATTTTCAAATGTATCATATTCTCAGGTGGTAAAATCAGTTGTYGGTGTAGATAGTTTTGAATAACAGAAGCTGTGGTGCATTTGCTTAAATGATTATCCCCCTACTGATTAAGTAATCCAATAAACCATTGAGATACTATAACMGTGAATCACTCTCCAGAGGCTTTATATTCCACTGTGTACTAAGAAATTAATTTGAATGGGAATAGGAAAGACTGCATAAGAGAGTAATAATGGTAATGATCGATAAGGTAAACCAAAAATAGAAATAAGAGACAGAACTATGAAACATAACTAGACATSAGAATTCATCATTCATATAGTTAAGGAATCAATCGAGATGTTCTCATGCTTCATTGATTTGAATTTATTATGTGGGTTATTTTTTTTCTTGTTAGGAAAAATATGCCTTATAAATCAAGGTATAGCTTTTTTCTTATCTGTAAATTTGCAGCTGCRCAGTAGCAAATACAACACCAGTGTACATGCTCTTTTAAAGATTTGCAAAGAGAGAGACCAGAWACCATATCATCTGTAAAGAGACAAAGGTAATCAATCACAAAGAGTTATCAGCTTTATGAACTGAGGAGTCTTGACACTATTTGACATTCATTCTCAATTACCAATCTTTTGTTCCTCCCGTTGATACAACAGCACTAGAAAGTGTCTCAAGGAAATGAACAGATTTTGTGAACCCACTATGGCACTAGCAGAATGCTTCAAAGAAATTGAGGTAACCAATAAACCATTAAATGCTAATTTTTATTTCACAGCAGCTATAAACTTTTAAAAATGCACATTTCCACTCTTTCAGATGTTTAGTTTTAAAGAAAACACTCAGTGTTTTGATGCAATAATAAAGAATATAGTAATAAATTTTTAAAAAGGACATTTTACTTATGACTATCCACAGCAGCATATGACTGAAGGTGTTAATAGGYTTATTCCACATTTCTTCTAGTTATGTCTCTGGATAGACTTTTTGGAGGATAAATCATATTGTGTAGAATATGTTTATAGAATCATAGCAAGGTTTGGGTTGGAAGAAACCTTAAATATGACCTGGTTCCAACCCACTGGCCTTGGGCAGAGACTCTTTTCACCAGTCCAGGTTGCCCAAAGTCCCATACAACCTCRTCTTGAACACTGTCAAGGATGGGGCATTCAGAACTTCTCTGCACAACTTATTCCAGTGCTTCACCACCCTCACAGCAAAGAATTGCTTCCAGTATCTAATCTTAACCTGCCCTCCTTCAGCTCAAAGCCATTCCCTCTTGTCCTACTACTACATGGTCTTGTAAAGAATCCTTTGCCAGCTTTCTTGCAGGCCCTCTTCAGGTACTGTAAGGCTGCTGTAAGCTCTCTCTGCAATCTTCTCTTTTCCAGGCTGAACAATCCCAGCTCTCTCAGCTTGCCATTTACCTAATCTAGTAGAAAAGAATGTGTAATCACTTCCTGTCTAAATCTGATTACTATCTAACTTGTCTCTAAACCAGAAAGATCTTGATAGATAGATTGGCTAAAAAGGTTGTGGTACTTCCTGTACTATTTAATTTTTGAAATAAATCATACCCATTTTTCAGCAGTATTCAATGACCAATCTTTCACACCAGATAGGTATAACAATTCTTATTCTTCAATCTTATAATATTGACAGGTGATACTGTCATTTAAGATACTTGCATATTTATATTTTTCAAAGCACTATTTTTTTTAATCTGTTTTTCTACCAGCTGGATAGCATTCAGATCCCTCAACAGTTCTTATCAACATTGTCCTTGTCAGTGTAAAACAGAATCTTTCTTACAGACACCTATCCAACAAATATGATCTTTTTTCTTCTTATTCCTGTAATTTTAGTATAGCACATAGTTTACCTTGGAGCTAACAAGTTTGTCCATTTCTTTTTCGCTATTCTACCTATTGGATAGAGGAAAAATAATAAAATGTTTCACAGCTCTTCTATTTAGAGGTGAAATGAATTCCTGAACATGCTGTAGCACTGCACAGAAATACAGTTATCACTTCAACTGTTGTATTTTTCTTTCATTTCCTTCTCTCACTGGATGCCTGTTGGACCACCAGCAGATAGAGAGAAGCAAATGTCATAATTTAATAGAAAAAGAGTATCAGGCAACATGACTAAGTCACTGAATAAACATCAATATACCACTATTCACTCATGGGTCACCTGCATCTTGAACTGGTAAACTGGAAAAACAATATCAAGACAATGTGCATAATCAGAGTTGTGRGATGCTTTGTCTGAGGAGAAAATAAATAAATTAAGATTCTTCAGACTTATGAAGGCCTGGATGACACAAGATATGCAGCAGCCTTTTCAACTTTTAAGCAGCTTCCAGGTCACTTTTGATGATACTTAAACTTTGTATCAAAGTAGTTACACTGCAATTCATTAAACTAAAACACTTTGAAGGATGCTTATATGACAGAACTACTATTTAATATTGTGTGAGTTTCATAGTATTTTTCTCCTAGCTCCTCTCTGATCCAATGCAATTTRTATTAGGTTGGGAGCACTTTTCCTCTCCTGAACTTGATACCAATATCTGTTAAGCTATATACTCAAAGCTAGCTTTAACGTGTGGCCCTGCATGTCATTTCCAGAAAGGTTTTAAAATTATGCCGATGAGTTGCCCTGGCTAAGTGTGCTATTCTAATAAAATTGTGCAGTGAGTATAGTTTGTATTTATTCCCAYCTTTCTACAAGCTAACATTATATACAATACTCAAAATCCAGAAAAAAGCACTAAACTTCCTGCATCTCTACATGCTGCTTCAGTCCTATCTACCCTTCCAGGCTGACACACTGAGAAAAATTAGACCTCAGTTTTTTAAGTGGTCCCACCAAGATCCACAGAAGCACAACCTTCAYTCTGAACTATCCTGAAAACATATAAGGTCATCTTCCATCACCATTAATACTTTCAATTGCTGATATGCCTATTCAGGAACAGCATCTATCTTCCAAACACGTGCCGTAAAAAGCTCCATAAAAGGCAGTATGAAGAAAAAAAGTCAGTGTTTATGTATTTATGTATTTATGTGTTCAACAGATCAGTGCATTATTTCTTTGGCATATGCACACTGACAGCCCCTGACAGCATTAGTCTTTTCAAATGCATAAATCTGTTTGAAATGGATTAGCCCTCTTACTTCCCTGTTGAAGAAAATGGTACTGATACAAATGTAAATTAGCTCTTTTCTGTTACATATCACATTCAAAGCAAATGCTTGCATTACAAAGGATATTGATATGCTCTGAAGGTGTAAAGCAGTTYAGTAGCACAAAATTCTAATCAACASTTGCTGCCATCTTCTGGTTTCATAAAAATCCACAAATGTATTTTAAAAGTACCTCTCTTCAAACCAAAATATTTCTTTAGTACAAACACAAAATTAAATGCCACACATTGATATGCCATATACCACATGCCAAATCCATAAAAATGTTCATATCTCACAGGTCCAATTCAACCAAAAACATGCATAAAGTTTTGACAGCATGGAAAAAAGAAATTAGGGAAAAATATTGATAATGCAATTGTGTTGCATAGATGTTAAAAATAATATATTTGCTAAGTTCTCAGTGACAGTTAGCCTTTACTATACAATGCCATTTATGATACACAYGTATAGTCTTTCTAATGTATTATACATATAGATATTTTAAATTTGCATAAAAGCTAGATTTAGCAACAGAAATGATGCCTTAGGATTTTTAGTTTCTCTATTTTCGTGCATCTGTATTCTTGTACTTCCCTAGTACAGCACTAAAACTACCGTTCTTCCAACTTTAGACAAAACAATCCCTCTCTGAGCCTGAATCCAAAGACACCTCACTGCCTGAGAGCCCCAAAATATGTAAACAACAGTGAATTGGGGGGGAGCAAGTTTGGGGTGGTTGACATCATCACCTGTAAAGATCATTGGAGAATTAAGACCCAATATGTTAATAAGGCAGAACTTATAAAAGGTGAAGATCTCGTGACCCGGTGTYCATTTTGGGTGTAGCCTCAGGAGGAGGCTTTTGTCTGCCCTAATGTACCAGTAGGCCTGTTAGGCCTGTATTAAAGTTGTGTATTCTCATTCTCTTAAGTTTGTCTGGCCTCTTTTTCAGATCAGCCTGATTGATAAGGCATCAGTTCCACYRAAACCTTAAGGCTGTACTAGGAGAAGTGGAAGGGGAAATCTGGAGAATTCTAAAGCAACTTCCAAGGCCCAAATCAACTAGAATTGGGCAGAGGTATGATATGGCCCTAAATTCTGAGGTTCAAAACGCCAGAAGACATGGGAGTACAAAACAGTGATACAGGGGCTTGTCAGCTAACTATAAATAAGCTAGATCTGCAAATARATTAGGACCATTATTTCTAGGAAAAGGGATTAATTATTGTGCACATACAACCAAGTTAATGGTTTGGTAATACAAAATGTGTGCATGATCACACACCACAATTTATGAGTACATAATTTTTTCTAGCATGGTGATTGCTTCAAACCTACTCTGTTTCATTTTGAAAATAATATTTTCATTAAATCACTTTTATGGTGGGATTTGAGTGCTCTGTTGAATGGTTACAGGCAGGGCAGAAGAGGGTGGCAGGTGGCATTGCATGTAATGACAAGGATAGAATGTATAGAACTCACAGYTGGCAACGGCACAGTTGAGAGATACTGGGTAAGAATCAAGGGACAAACAAATAATGAGGATGTCATTGTGGGAGTCTGCTACAGACCTCCAGCCAGGACAATGATGCTGATAAACTATTGTTTGAGGAACTAAAGGACGCTTCCAAGTCAAGGGTCCTTGTCCTCATGGGGGGACTTCTACTTCTCAGAAATCGACTGAGAGCATTACACAGGTGATGGGCCAGAAGATTCAGAAAAAAAAAAACTGGATCATAACTATATGGAAGAGGTTCTAAGGCAGTTGACTCAGAATCAGAATCACAGAATCATGGAATATGCTGAATTGGAAGGGACCCATCAGGATCATCAAGTCCAACTCCTGGCCCTATACCCCAAGAATCACACATCATGTGCCTGAGAGCATTGTACTAATGCTTTTTGACACAGAGAGGCTTGGTGCTGTGATCACATGCCTGGAAAACCTGTTCCAATACTCAAGCACCCTCTGGGGGAAGAAACTGTATCATATTAGGTTGAATATTCAACCTAAACCTCCCATGATTCACCTTCATGCCATTTCCTCAGGTCCTGTCACAGAGATCAAKGTCTGCCCCACSTCTTCCCCTCATGAGGAAGTTGTAGTCTGTGATGAGGTCTGTCCTCAGACTCCTCGAGGCTGAACAGACCAAGTGACCAAGTGACCAAGAGCAGCTGCTGCTCATAGGTCTTCCCCTCAAGGTCTTCCACCATCTTTGCAGCCTTCTTTGGATGCTCTCTAATAGTTTAATACCTTTCTTAAATTGCAGTGCCCAAAACTGCCCCCAGTGCCAAAACAAGGCTGCCCCAGTGCAGATCAGAGCAGGACAATCCCTTCTCTTGMCTGCTTGACGATGCTGTGCCTGATGCCCCCCAACACATGAGTGGCCCACCTGGCTGCCAGGACATTGCTGATTTGTGTTTAACTTTCTACTGAACAAGTCTCACAGGTCCCTCTCTGAGGGGCTACTGTGCAGCATCTCATTCCCCAATCTGTCCATACATCCAGGATTGCTCCATGCGAGGTGCAGAATCTGGTCCTTTCCCACATGAACTTCATATGGTTGGTGATTATGCAGCCCTCTAATTTGTCAAGATCTCTCTCTGAAGGTCCASTGGAGTACAAGTGTCCATACACCCATTTTCTGTGAAAAAGCTCATACAGAGGAACAGGATTCAGATTTGCCATTTGAGCCATGGAGTCTAAGTATTGCCACTTAGAAGTGCAGAGTCAGTAACAGTGCAGAAAGAGCAGGAAGCAAGGCATAACAATGATGGCTGTGGTCCCTCTGGACTGAGCAGAGATGGCTAAATTGACACCCCTTTTCAGCAGGGGTAGTCATGTTTCATACCCAGATGTTATTTTGAACAACTGTTTTGTGGGGGCCTGTCTTCAGGGACTCACCAAAGACTACAACATCAATGACTTTTCAAAGAGGGGCACAAGTGTGGCTTTGTTTCCTAGGACTTTTAGAAACTATTCTGAGTATCTACATTGTCTTACTTACCCTGTAGACAGAGATAAACCCACTAGATTGTCTTTGCAGTAAGTTCTGCCTTCTCTTCTTGGTCTTTCACCTACAGTAACTAAGAATAAACAACATGGGAAGATCCCACAATCTTTCTCTAATTCCATATAGAAGACATCAATTCAATGCTGGGTGATTGCTGCGCTGCCAAGAGCACTTTCCAAATGCCAATTCCACTGCAGCTATCCAAGGCCAAATTCAAAGGCAACTACTTTTGTGTTGTGAGAAATTAAATTTTCCCTGTGCACTTATTAAAAAGGGGCATAAAATAATTTAAAATTATGTTAACTGCMATGATTTGCAATTATTTGAATATAAACTATCATAAAATACTTGAGCCCACCTATTCAATACTATTCACAGAAATCTGCATATGGCCACCAGATGGTGCTGCCTCCATCATTTAACAAGGAGCACTCTCTCACTCCAAGCGTCCTTCATASAACCAGCAAAATCACTCATTCGCACTGACTTCTGCAATCTTATGAGTAAAATGCCAAATGCCAACTTCAATATCCAGATTAGGACTTCTCACTAGCACTTGAGCTTTGCCAYTCTCTTTTCTGCAAAACAGTCCCAGCAACGCATACTTCATGATAAAGTCTTATTTCTGGTTTGGTGTGCTGTTTTGGCCAGGATACAGTTAACTTTCTTCCCAGTAGCTAGTATAGGGTAATGTTTTGGATTTGTACTGGAAACAGTGTTGCTAACTCAGGGATGTTTTCTTTACTGATAAGCAAAGCTTACACAGCACCAAGGCCTTTTTTTCTGCTCCTCACACAGCACCAAGGCCTTTTTTTCTGCTCCTCACACAGCACCAAGGCCTTTTTTTCTGCTCCTCACAGCACTCCACCACTGAGTGGGCTGCGAACGCACAAAAAGCTAGGAGGGTACACAGATAGGACAGCTGAACCGAATTCACCAAATTAAATTCCAGTCCATGGTGTTGGGGAAGAAGAGAGGGACATTCTTCCAAYGTCACCATTAAAGTGATCGAGCCCTGCTGTCCTGGAGGTGGCTGAATACCTGCCTGCCCATGGGCAGWGATGAATGAATTCCTTGTTTTGCTTTGCTTGTGTGCATGATTTGTGCCTTACCTATTAAACTGTCTTTACTCCAACTCATAAGTTTTCTCACTTCTGTTTCTTTCCTTCATCCTGCTGCAGGTGGATGAAGATATGATGTGAGTGAGCAGATGGCTGGTGCTTAGTCACCAGCTGGGATTAAACCATGTTTGGTCAACTGAAACAGGTGAAAAAATATTTAGCCATATGCTGACCTTCAGATCTGGCACCACAYACTTGCCTTCTCTCTTGACTCCCTTCCTTCCTATTTTCTTCGAGACATGCATTTAGCAAACTAAACAGTATTACAGAATAAATCTAGCATATAGACTACTGTTGGATTACTCCTTCTACCACCAACCTTGAACATTGCAAGTGTGCAGCTGTATTAGTACAGTGATATCACCTGCACTGTGAATGCAATACATGAAGTGCAGGTTTTGTTGAAGACCAAGGCATAGTGTTTAATTAAAACACAAATAATACGTTCAAAAAATACATATCATGTATGAACAGAGGCAAAGTTCCACCTGCTGAGCAGAACATGCAGAATAATGTGGGTATTTGTCTCTACCACAGCAGGCATGTACACTGTGGCTGAGTACATGGAGCTGTGCTTCACCCATAGAAGACAGAAAGAGATAAAAAGATGAGCTCTGTGAATTGATTTCTTTAAACTAAGGAAATAACATATCCCTGCCCTGCGTGTCAAAAAGAGGTCAGTGCCATACAAAATATCAGGAAGTGTWCCCCGAGCAATTGTCAAGAATATCTGTATCCTCTCATTTTATTTACATTGGCTTCTTTTTGCAAATACACAAGTTCTCTTGTCATGTCAAATACAAATTACTAATTTTTTAGTACAGAAAGTTGCCCTACTGCAGTCCTGATACCATTTCCACTGGAATAAATAACAACACATCTCTTTAGATTGCTAATAAGGGAATCATTTGGAAATACTCTAATGCTGCTCTTCCAAAAACAGAAATGCTACTGCAGGGAACTCAAGCATATGTATGATGGTCCGGGAAGTGCCACTTTTAAGGTGAGTTTCTATAGTTACTGCTTTTTTTTCTACATTCTTTTTTTTCCATTTGAACTTCCTAGAGTAATCCTTTCCCCGTATTTTATCTACACTGGAAAAGCAAGGACCAGGATAGAGCCCYAAAATCCTCTGAGTTATACTAAAAATACAGTAGGAATAGGTTTGAYAGGGGTCCAACAATTCAAAGGATGAAAGGTCTTAACATTTCAAATGCTTTAATAGTGAAGCAATTGTTGAATTATGTGTGTTCAAACTGAGTAGTCTTTTCACTCATTCCTTTTTCACTGTCAACTCCAATTTTTTGTTTGTATGATACTTGGGCTTCAGTGAAACTGATACTTAAAAGGGGTAAAAGATGCTTTGATAGGCTTCAGTAATCAATAACAGAAAAGTGATTGAGCAAGRACTACTGGTGGAGACAGTATCTCTCAAATGGTATAAAGCAAAGAAGGGATCTTTTAYCTATGAACCTTTTGGATTGGACTAATGTTTTTTCATTACATGCATTATAAAATCCAGTAAATACTTTAAAACAATTTGATGGAAAAAAATACTGCTATTATTAAAGAAGTGTCAACGTGTCTGAAACTGCAATCCATAGTTTGAAATTGTACATCAGCATGGCCTTTTTGTTTTCAGTTTTTGGAAAAAAAACCCCAACTATATGTCTATAGGACTTCTCCATGTTGTCTCAGTCTCCATTTGGATCTTTTTCTCCACTTTCATAGACTCTTAATTTAAATAAATTCTACATAATTCCCTCAAACACAACCATCTCTCCTTCCGTCACTTGTAAACCCTGGATATRTGTCTACTCTGGGAAGAGCAGATAAACTACAGTGTCCATGAATACTGCTTGTGTGGGAAAATGATGAGGTAAAAAGATAATGCTATGAAAACCACAGGGGAAAATACGGTTGCTACTCCCTGGATGGAATGTGGCCAGCAYGTCTGACCTTCCCCACACAATACAGTCTCAAGGGGACCAAGCCAAGGGTGGAGTGGAGACACCACAACCAGGCTCTGTTGAAATCCTTGCAGAGGAAGGAGGAACTTGGGGGTACTTTTTAGCTGATAAGCTGCACAGCAACTGAAAACCAAGTGAGATAAAGGAAGATGTCCTGCTGTTGAACCAGCAACTGTGGTGAAATCACTCTCCCGACACGTAACCCCATGCCAAGGTTATGTCTGGTACTATACTGAGATATCATCCGCCTGCAAAGTACTACCACCCCTCATTGAGTAAGATATATGACTATAACCACTCAAGTTCCACCAAATGTAAAAATATAGTGTAAAAGTGAGTTAAGAATGAGAAGAAGTTAGGGAAGATTCCATTGTAACTTCTGGCATTAGTCAAAGTTTTCATGCTAATAACCTGTCCAAAACAAAGCAGAAACAGGCCTACTAGAAAGTGATCTACTTTACTTCATATTCTGCTCAAAGGCAAGATGGTGTCTTTTACCAAAATAAAATTCTTCCATTAGCAGTAATTTCTGACAGTAAATTTGTTTTGATTGATATCAGGGCTTAATTTGTAATGCCTGGTGTTGCCTGACACATACTCTGATGAGTAAAGAAAAAGGCAAGGACACACATCAAAATATGCTGAGTATCAGATATTAATTTGTTCTGCAATGCTATTTCCAAATGGTAAGACACGTGTATTACTTCACACATGCCAACATAGTATTTCCAATTCTGATTTTCTTTCTATGTCATACTGCTTTTCAGTGCTTATAAATGATTCACCAAATGTGAAAAGAAATGCAAATTCAGAAATACACTGTTCATTATATATATTTAAATGAAGTATAAGGACAGTATTCATGTTAAGTATGGTACTTCGCAAGTTCTTCTAACCAGCTAGAAGATCTGCCAGTGTGCCAAATATACTGAAGAGAYATCTTTTGTCGACTGCCTTGTTAGACTACAATTTTGAGTAAAGCTTGAAGATCACGGTCTTCCCAGTGGAAGTGTTGAGAAGGCTACCAGACTTACACAGTTTCTCTTTTGCCAAACCACTCACCACACTTCTTTGATGATGACAAGAACAATGTAATTATACTCTAGTTTGTTCCTTGAACTGCAAGAACTGGTCTTAAAATTTTGCTAAAACGCTTTATTGATAAGAAGTTTTTATTATGCAGCATGATCAGGTAAAAAAATTCTGGACTGGTTTTGTCTTTGGGTTTCAAAATCACTATACAGTTCAGGCTCAGCTCAATAGACTTATTCAGGTTACTACACATTTTAGCAGTTACTACATTGCTGCATGTGTAACTGAAGGAGTGTAYGTATTTCACCCTGTTCTGAGAAAAAGTTTGTGTAAGTAGAGGAAATATTCCATCATGATTCAGCTGATTCTGAAGGAGATTCAAAACCAGGTGACTCCACAAGATTTAAAACCCTGTGGTGTGTGGTTTTCCTGCAGTTACATTCTAAAATTCTCTCAGAAATASTCAAAAAATTTTGAAAGCCCTGTAAGATTGGGCTTTTGGGTTTTGGGGGACACACTAAAGAGCTTGGTTCATAGTCCAYCCTGCTTTACTCATGCTTCAAGTTAAAATCATTTTGAAAGCACWATCTGCAACATGGAAGAAACAAGGACAAAAATATTCATATTTATGAACATCGAAATGCACAGAATCATGGCAGTGTGCCTGAAGTTACATAACTTCATTAGAGACTAGAAATTATAAGTTTTTGAGGACAGTAAAAACAAGGAGAAACACTTTTTACACTGGGTTTTGTTTGTTGGTTTTTTTTGTTTTTTTTTTTAATGAGCAAATCTTCCCTGAATTCTAACATGTGACTGAGAAGGCTGCTTTGATTGTCCTGAGGCAGATGACAACACTGAACCTGAAAATGACCTGCCATCCTGGAAGATCTGTGAGGTGCTGAGTCACTTCAGTAGAAGTCTGAGCAGCCTTCACACAGAGGGCAGCAGAAAGCTGAGATGGAATCCCTCATTGTCACAGAGAGTTCGGGCTCAACTTTCAGAAATTCTATGAGCAGGGAGCCCAGAAACTTCGTTGCTAAGCCAGGTCTTAAACAGTTTTGTTATGGGTGTAAAGTGCCATCAAGGAATGAGGAACGTTGATTACAAAAATAAAGAGGGTGGTTACTACATGATTTCAATGGAGACTGCAGGAACACACAAAAGTGGGAAAACTGCCGTCCAGGTGCCTCTCACTGTCATGTTGGCTCTGCTGTAATTATATGTAGATAGAGTTCCCAAATTTCATGGAAATGCCAGGGAGAAATTTTGGTTCATGGGACTGGATGGATGCCCCACAGATGGTCCAATATTTGATACATCCTGCTCCTTATTTCTCAAGACTCTGCTCCAACCTAGGCTTGAAATTGCACTGCATCTGCTAGCACTGGTGAGCTGTGGGATGTGAAGAGGAATGAAGGGGAAAAAGATGGAGCCCCGTGCCTTGATAGGTCTGCAAATGTTATGGATTTCTAAGTAGGTAGGAGTCACTAGTAGGAAACACATGCTTATTCAGGGTTGCCCACCCTAGGCCTAGCAGCTCATCAACAGTAAGCAGTTTTTTTCCTCAGGTGGAGAGCTTCAAACCTAGCTGTTTGCTGTGGAAGGTTCACCCACTCTTTGTGAATTGGAAGAATCTATCATACAATGCAATTTTCTGCGCAGTAACAAACGGGTATCCTTTTGATCAAAATAAATGGTACTTAACCTAGGAGACTTCTGCTCCCTTGACTTCAGAGTGCCTTCTCCAGAATATTTGAACAAGACAAAGAGATTTTACCTACATCCTAAGGAGCCGTAGACTTACAAAGTAACGTTAATTTGGAAAACTGACTGGTAGAAAATAATCCTGAAGATGCATACTGCCAAAGCCCAACTTTAACAGGAACAGATATAAGTGGGTTCTACATCTAGGTTTTCCATAACTAAATAGGAAGATTCACGGTTGAGTCACAAAATAAATAAAAAAAAAAGCCTTGTCTTCATACTTCTCTAGAGATAGCATATAAGAAATATGTCTGGTTTTGTGTAACAAATTTAGAGAAAGCCTGCTGCATAAATATACTCATGTATGTGTATTAGTGCATGAAGAGTTAAATTTGGTATGCACAAGCTGCTGATCACATTTTGGTCCAATTCTGGACCACATTGCTGTCCAATTAAACTATAACAGTTTAGTTTTCTAAAACAGTTTTTATTTTTGTATTACTAGTGTTTCTCGATAGAAAAAGTAGCTAGATCAGAGAACTAGAAATGATGAGACTGTAATTTTTCCGAACAATACAAAACAACTACAGAGAAACCTAAGCCTCAATAAGACAGTGTACTTTTTGTCTTCTGTTACCCTTCAGTATCACTCTTTCCTCTTCGTTGTATTAATAAACAAAGAATAACATCATCCCCGGTAAAAGTGTATTTCTTTATATCAAGCTACTTCTTTGTAAATTCTTTTATTTTCCATTTTGGGTGGATGCAAGGCATTGCTGGTGTGGCAGTTTGTGGTAAGCAAGCATATAAATACCATAGTGAAAGTAAAGGTCAGGAGTGGTAGTATTACTTTGTTTCTGTAAAAAAGAATGAAAAGGTGTATTACCTCTGACAGTTTTCTCACTCCTATTCCCCAAATGGTTTAATTTTTTATATTAAATACAAAGATTCAGCAGAAGGTGAGGTGTGTAGGAAGTCCAGYGGGCCACCCATCTGCTCAGTGGAGCCACATGTTGTGAAGGGCCTTTGGTCTTACCAGTGAAAGTTTCTTTCATGGGGAGTGCGACCCTCAGGAATCTTGTCAATGGTCAGACTGGGAAGATTCCTTATAAAATCTTGTGACTGTAGGGGTCCTCAGCACAGCCACTCAGGGCAAACACAGCCCAGTTAAGCTAACACCCAAGCCAGAAAACAGCCTGGGAGTCAAGCTCTTTGGAGTGATAAATTCGATTAGTCTTAGCCATTCCCCAGTAATAGCTCTGCCATTTTCAACAGCTAAAGAGATGCAGCAATTTCTACATTTGCCTAGCCTGGGGGAGAAAAATATTCAAAAACTGTTATGGCTATCTCACATTTAAATCTCTTGGACAAACTAATGGGTGTAGTGGAGAGAAAAAAGTAGATKAAGGGACTGGAGTATCTCTCTTATGAGCGAAAGCTGAGGGAGTTGGGCCTGTTCAGCCTCGAAAATTACTGACTGAGAGGAGACCTAATAAACGTCCGTGAGTATCTGAAGGTACGGCGTCAAGACGAATCCAGGCTCTGCTCTGTGGTGCCGAGCAATAGGACAAGGGACAACGGGCACAAAGTGACGCACAGAAAGTTCCACCTGAACATGAGAAAGAGCTTCTTTACTGTGCAGTGACTGAGCACTGATACAGATTACCCACAGAGGTTGTGGGGTCTCCCTCACTGACGATATTAAAGAACCATCTGATCGCAATCCTGTGCCATGTGYCCTGGGATGAGCCGGCTTCAGCAGGGAGACTGGACCAGGTCACCCACTGTGATCCCTCCCAACSTCACCCATTCTGTGGTAACTCGTACCTTTACAAGAGCGGGCAGCCAGCGTGAAACCCTTGCATTTCCCCTCACAACCAGTGCGTACGGAGCGACCCTGCCACAGAAAGGCCCAGACCAAAAGCAGCCGCACGGCCCCGGCCGGCTGCCGTAGCCTCGGCCAAGCCGCACCCTCCCTCGCCGCGCCCGCAGCCGGGAGGGCCGGGAGGGCCGGGCGGAGCGGAGCGGAGCGGGGCGGGGGCAGTGCGGGGCCGCCCCTCGAGCCGCGGGGCGGGGCGGGGCGGGGCGGAACGGCGGGGAGCGGCCGGAGCCGGGGCGGCGGCGCTGCTGCCGGGGCGGCGGCGGGGGCAGGATGGTGTTTGAGTCGCTGGTCGTGGACGTCTTGAACCGTTTCCTTGGCGACTACGTGGTGAATCTGGACAGCTCCCAGCTGAAGCTGGGCATCTGGGGAGGTACGGGCCTGCCGCGCTCGGGGGAGCCGCCTGCCTGCGCACCTTGGTGCTACCGCGTGCCTTCCTGCCCGGCCTGGCTCGCCCTACCGCCCGCACAMGGGAGGAGGACGGGGCGGTGTCCCTGGGCGCTGCCGTGCCGAGCCGAGCCGGGCCGGGCCGGGCCGCCTGCCCGCTCCACAGCTTTGTCGCCGCTCCACCTGCCCGGCCGCTTAAAAATAGCCGCGGGGGCGGTCAGGCGGGCGGGCTGGGGAGGCGGTGTCCGCGGAGCAGCCGGCTGCGGCAAGGGGGGCGGCGGCGGAGCGGGAGGAGCTGCGGAACGGAGGAAAGAGAGACCGGGCGAAGTGCTCGGAGGCGCATGGACGGCCGCTCCTGTTTTCTTTTTCCGTGTGGAGCCGGCCGTGCTGTCTCCTAGCTGGACAGATATTGGCTGGCTGCAGTGTTTCTGGTGCTCGCGGAAAGTTTGGGAGTCGGTGGGCGGGCAGCTTGGAGGCGGGAGCCTGGCCTGGCTCTGGGAATGYGAAACTGACCTGGTTTACAATCCTTTTCCATGCTCGGCAATAAACGGTGCATAAACGCCGGGGGTTTTGATGGCGTTTTAGTGCCAGGGTTTTCGTGCKCGTGGGAGTGACTGGCCTCTCTGGGAACACGCGGTTGTTTCTTGGCGCTGTCATCTGTAGGTCTGGAATATTTGATTTTTTTAGCCTTAAAGCACCAGAAGTAGGTACTGCCTTAAGTGTTTGCAGAGTCAGTGCCCAGCTGTGCTAGGCGAGATAAGCAGTGGTCTGTAGAAATAAATTAACAGGTCAGTTCTGAAGGCAGTAAATTGTTCTGTTTGCATGTGTTCCCTTGAGGTCCCTTTAATAAAGTATGTACAAGAAAACAGCACCAAAAGTCTACCGGACACAGATCATGAACAGATGCTTGTGTAGTGACCGCTGCTGGCTCGGTTTTGAATGTGCATCCGAGGTGTCAGCAGCATCAGCAAAGGCAAACGCAGAAGTTCAGGGCTTTTTTCCAGAGGCATTCAYACATTAGTCGGTGTAAAGCATCCTCGATGTATTCCCTACCTGCAATTCCATTCCTAGGCACTCACATACATTAACCCGATCTTGTTAGCTTCTSCTGGAGCTTTTTGCATCACATCCTTATTTTGTTTCATCTGTGCTGCAGTTTTTCTTCAGTTAGTCAAGGCTTTGTAGGATTTTCGTGAAGTTCAGTCTCTCTAAGGAGTTTTAACGCAGCAACAGCACGTGTAACTGCTGGAGAGAAAGTAGTACTCCTTGATCTATAGCAGTAATACTTAATCTCTCATATCTCTTACTGATTATGCGAGTCTTCTTTAAAACATTTGACTAATTTCACCATTCAGCAAAACTGTGTCAAACTAATGACTTAATTTGTTTACTGAAGTTCTGAAGTTACCGTGGATTTTTCTTTCTGTCAGTGAAGACAGGCGGAATATTTAATGAAAAATATGGAACACTGTGTGAATGTTTTGGTCAATGTTTATACATTACAAAAAGATAAAAGCTTCTTTTTCCAACTGTCTAGGTTGCTGATAGCCGCTTATGTCCCTATTAAGCAACTCTTACCAGATTGCACRTTGTCTTAACAGATGCACATTGTCTCATTAAAAAAAAAAACTAAAAAAAAACCCCCTTGATTTAATTTTACTATGAAGCTCTGATATTCAGATGTCATATTCTATCATGTCTATGGAACTTAATTTTCTTTTTTATTATTTCCTCYACAAGAAACTCTCGTATTTTAGAGGCTTTAGTACATATTTACTTAAATTAAATTTTTCACTTCTCTAATGCCTATGTACTAGAATAAAATTACTTTTTCTGTACATAGCCTGTTGACTTGTGTATTGTGAAAACTGATATATGAATCTGTGTACGTCTTGCTTCTAAAAAGCTCAGAACTGCTGTGTACGATTGGTGAAGCATCACCTGTAGAGTTTTCTTTTCCTGATCTACCACATGATGCTTTCTTCAACTTGATTTGTGTTTAATGATCTGTGCAGTTGCAGTATTTCTTTCATTCCAAATACCTCAAAGAACCTAGAAACTGCATTTTGCTATCTAAAAGGCAGTTACTGGTAGTAGTAATAGCAGTGGAATACTTACATGGAGTGCATCATTGATTAGCAGACCCTGCACTCACAGTATGCCTGAAGTCCATGGATAATTTTTTTAGCTTGCTAAATACTAAAATTTTGTAACTAAGGTATTGAAAAAAGGTACTATTTTTGTTTTCATATTTTATGTAAACTTAATAGTTTTTAATGCTTGTCTGCAGGCTCTGAAATAATTTCTAGTGCTGCTATGTGTTTTCATACCATTTCGTCTTTGTGCATCATGATAAGATGGCTAAATTTTACAGAAATCATGTACTATTGAACTTAAATTGTCCTAAATCCATTAATAAAAGAAAAAAAGGACAGTTGTTTGTTTTTTCCCTGTAATAAATCATTGCACAAGTTCTGTATATACATGTGTGTGTGTATATATATATATATATATATATATATATATATATAKWTATAGTTATATATGTGTTTATGTATTTATATATATATAATCTCATGTATGTTAGATTTTTAAGGGCATATACTTTTTCACCTCTCAGTGGTTTAAAACTCAAGCAGTTTATTTTAAAAGGCTGTAGGGAGCAAATTGTGTCCTTGTGGTATTCTGTAGCTAGCCTGTTTAAATTAAGGTGMGCTGTTTGTAGACTCTGAATATATGTGTAAAACCTAATTTTACATAGTTTCATAATTTCAGCTTCTGTAAATATGAGAGCTTTTTAATGTGCATACTCAATATTAACTTTAACTTTGGTTTTGAATAAATGAGAGCATTTGTTATGCCATATTTAAGCTATTCCATATTCAGTCTGTGTAGTAAAGTTGTGTGATGATGCTGCTCCAGAAAATATATTAACATGGTAATAACTACAGAAAAGTTTTAATATTTTTTTTCTTGTTAGCAGCCCCTCAGATTGAAGGATAAAAATATAGATTGTATCAATATTGAAGAAAGATGTGATATTTGAAAATACTCAGGCTGAGAGTGACAAGAACTGAATGACCTGAAATATAAAAAGCAGTGCAGAAAGTTGAGGGTAGCTCAACCTACACAGGTTATAAAGGTAATTTGAACATGTAAAGCCATATTGGAAAAACCAAGACTCAGAAAAGAGTGTAATAGGACAAAATCATCTTTATAAGAACTCCATTAATATGAAGCAAGGTAATAGATAAGATGGTAAAAGGTTAGGCAGCCATCAGAGAAAGCTATTTTATGGCTGATGCCAAGAGGACAATATTTTTAAACCTCTTTTTATTTGGATGTTCACTTAGAAATACCATTTCAATGAGCCGTGTTAGCAAATGTGCATAAGTGAGTTAGATATTTTTGAATGCTCTAGACCTGGAAAAGTTAGACTTAAAATGCCTGAAAAGATGGTTGCAGCAATGTGAGATGTATTCAGTTACCTTTGATAAGAAGTGAAGTGCCAGTGAGGTTTCCAGACAGTGTTGAGAGACTACACAGTTGTTTTATTGGTTTGTGATGCTATTATTTTCTTTTGACTGTGTATAAATAACTTCTCAATTTCTTGGTCAGACCCTCTGTACTGCCCTTTAAAAACTTAGCTCTTGGTTGACATGACACACTTGTTTATTAGGTAATGTCTCAAGCATGAATTACTTTATACGACTTATTATTTGAATAGCTGGTGCCTCTTTTTGGGGCAGCTATATTAGTAAGATGATATAGGCAGATAATTGGCTTGTTTGTGAGTATACAAATGCTTCTTACTTTTTTTTTTTTTTTGTGCTACAACTATTACCATAACAAAAGACAATTACTTTTGTGTACCTTKCCTTGTCTAGGTATAGCAGGTGCAACCTCCCCCCCCCCCTTATAGAGATTTGAATTCACTTGAGGAATACATAATGTCTAGTAGTTTTTGCTGTCTTTCATGACCTATTTTACAATAGATGTCAACAGAGGAGGTATTTGGCAGATACCTCAAAGGCTTACAGCTTGTCTCTAGAGGGTATGCTTAAACAGAAATAATTACCTGCACAGACATAAGTGGGAAATGACTAGCAAAKGCAGCTGTTTTTATTAAGTGATCAGAGGGGTTCACAAGCTGACAGTAGTGCTGGAGAAAAGCAGAAATTCTGTTAGAATATGTGAATAGAATGTTAGGTACTGATCAGATACTGACTAAGGTATTTGCCCTTTCTAATTGTTTATCTTTCTCTCATCTGCTTTCCTTCCTCTTCCTCTTTTTATTTATAAGACAGCAGAGAGTTGTTAATTAGGCAAAATATGTAGGATTTTTATGTAGATAAATTTTCTTTTCACCTTTTAACTTCTGTTTACAACCATAACAAAATTTTAGTTAGAGCTCTTTGGTGAAATAGTTACTAGAACCCGTTTTGCAAGCAGAATCCTTGGCAGTAGATGTTGGTTCATGCACTGAAAGTTATGAAGTTATTTTGAGTTTCTAAAATTAAAACTATAAACCTGTTTATTCTAGAATTTTCACAACTGTTTGATTTTGTTGAATTATTTACGTTGTCCATAGATCAGCTAATCTAAGAATTTGCTTTATAATGTAGTCTAAATAAATTCTAGACTTTGCTATAGGTATTTTTAAAGGTTCTGGCTGTTATTATTGTTTTGGCTTATAGCCTGTGTGTTTAGCYCTAGATATTTATACAACTCTGACTACTTGTATACACAGTTTCCGAGGTTGCTTAGTTGAGTAATTTTTTACCATGGATCGGATACATTTCTGTCATCAAAATATCCAGTTGCTCTCAACAAGGAGCGCCAGCCCTRCCAAAAAACCCCAACCGACCATCAATAAAACTAAACAATCAAATTTTGATGTATTTTCTGATTCTTGCAATTCAAATCTACTTTCAGTGCTCCAAGACAAATTCACTATCTGTGTTATGTCCTGTAAGAAGGGTTTGTTCKCTSATTTTCCTGCCTCTGTTTGTGAGGRCTTTCAAGTTTTTGCCTCCTTTCCCCAACATAACGGTTAGGATTCAGGGTAGTTGCACTTAGATCCACATTTCATTGCAAGGGAAATGGCTGCATGTGKTAGAGACTAGATTTTGGTAATAAAAGGGAATACTGACATGGTCAGTTAACTGCATTTTAAATCTTGAGTATGAGAAATCTTGCAAGCTTTACAAATGTGGTGGCTTTGGAAATATTTCCTGTTCACTGCAGGAAAGTTTAGTCAATCTCTTGGGCCCGTCTCAAATGCAGGAAAAAGGTTATGTTAATGGACAAACCTAGTGCTTCTTTGATAGCCCGTTCACAGGATCAGACCCTCAACCAAGGTTTTTGTAAGTAAGCAGCTGCATTTTAGTAAATGTGTTTCAGTAATTTTATACCAGAATTCAGATGCCTGGAGTTTTACTAATGTATATTTCTTCTAGTGGTTCTTAATTAAAACATTGAACTTTTAAAATGTAMAATCGTAAGTAAAACCTGTGAAGAATTATTTACCCCACTTCCGTATCCCAGCATTTAATGTAGAGTTTTCAAAGTTGTCTTGCTTGAAACATTATTGATGCCATGTTTATCGTCTGCCATTAYGATATGCTGAGGTCAAATGAAAAATAGTTCTGCCGTGACAAAGTATTGTTTGTAAAACTTAAGGTTTTCTTTATTTACTTTGCAGTACTTTGTTTTCGGAAGCATCAGGGCTGCCAATTATTGTAGCTTAAGTTACTGTGCCTCTGCGGAAATGTGGCGCGTGTCAGACCCTTGATAAATGAGAGGGAATGTTTACACAGCCATCAGTGAAAGTGAAGAAACTCAACCCAGTTAAACTGCTTCATGTGTCACGTAGTCTTACGATTTCCATGTGAATGTTTTCACCATGGCTCAACTGACCTGCAGAAATTGTGTGCCATGTCCAGTAACTTGGTTACAGCCTGAACCTTTGCTCTGGATACCATTAGAATAACTTGCCATGAATTCTGTTATAATAAATGATACCTTGAAGAAGCAAATGCTTTTTTTTTTTTTTTTTTTTTTAATTAGTGATAAAACGGTCTCTGCAGAGTCAGCTTTATCAGGGAATAAATTTAGAATGGAATCGAATCAATGGTATATAAAACTGTCACCTTGTTACTGCTTAAAAGGACTACAGAGTCCTAATTCCTAGAGTACTTACAGAGTGCTGTTGGGAATGCTTTCTTTGCCTTTATTTTTTTCTTTCCTTTTCTGTTGTTCCTGGCAATCTATCTGTAGTTTRAGGCTTAACAGCAGCATCATCAGCTATCAAAAAAAATCCTTCTGCATAGTATTTTCCCAGAGAGCCTGATGTTATTATGTATCAGATGTGTGTCAGAATTCTACTAGAAAGTGACTATAAATTTTTGCAATGAAGAAATTAAAACATTAAAAACGTTATCATATTTTGTGAGCCCTACAAGATGGATGTATTAGTTTACCTGATCAGCTCTTTCATATCAGTTCAACAAATTGARCCAACAGTGTATGCAGTTTTGTGATTTGAGTCCAAGTTTCCAAAACTGGTGGTGCTTTGAACAGTTGTTTATTGCCATTTACACTGTAAAACTGCAAGAACATGGACTTGGAGCTCCTGTTTACCCATATGTTTTGCTATTTCTAAGAAGCATACCAAAAGAAAAGCATTTTTGGGTCAATTGAATCTTCATTTGCAATCTCAAGTTGTATTCCTTTCCAGGCCTCTAATCTGCTTCTGGTTTCTGGAATCTCATTTATGCCCCTGTATCAGCAGTATCAGGTGTCTGTTCCATGTGCATGTGTTAATGCTATACAACTAATTTGAAAGTAATTATCACAGAAGCTCCATTCTTGTAGATTTTGCAGAAGGTATTGCTTTGGACTGTGTGCATATTTTTAAAGTTATGGGTTTTCTGGTCCGAGTATTCCTTTGTTGTGGCAAGTATTTGATGTGAAGTATGTTGTAAAATTGATATTGGAATTCAGATTTTCTTTGTTCACGATATACTGAATTTCTGTTCTTAAAATTTAGTTTACTGAAATGCTTCCGGTGAACTTCTTTATATATTGGTAAACCTATATATAAAACTGGCAAGTGTAAGATCTTTTGAGGGCTAAAAATTCACTTACATTTAATGTTGCTAGATTTCTACATGCATAGGAAACAGATGGTTGAGGAAGAAGAAGCAAACTTTTGATTTCAAAGTGGGTCCTTACAAAATGTGACAGTAATTTCCAGCATTTTTATTTTGAGTAATCTTAGGTTATTTTTCATTGACATGCAAGCTCCATGAGCCAGTTTCAGATATTATTGTGTAGCATGGGTGAACAGTCTAGTCCTAATCGTCTTCAATGGATATTTGAGGTGTAGGCTATGGATGTCTTCCACAGTAAAAATTTTGATAACCACAGGTCACAGACCTCTGTGGTGTCCCACTGTGAAGGGGAAGGGAGCACCTGAAATTTGCATATACTTGAGGTCAAAAACGAACAACAAAAGTCACTGTATCTGTAAAAACTTTAAAAGTTTAATTTAAATTATGCGTTTGGCATGGAAATTGTTGTCAGTTAGTCCCTTGTATTAGACACATTGTAGTAAATTTTGGATAAGAGATAGGATAAAAGCAAAGAGAGAGAGACAGAGAGATTAAAGTGCAGGACAGAGGCAAAAAGGATGAAAGGTCAACAGTGTCAATGCAGCTGATGGGGTGTTGAGGGTCCTGGCGCACAGTGTGCTCAGGCTTCATGTGGGTACCTTTATATAGTTAAGATTGCCCTGTTGTGGAGCTAAGTTGCTTGTTTTTTTTTTCCTGTGCAAATGAGTGTTCTGTGTGCAGTTTGTTCTTCTAGACTTTCCTGGAAATGGGTCAGAGGGCTTGGGGTCTCTGGCAGTCTTGATCTTTTCATACTGGAGTGACCTTAGGTGGACAGTCCATGACTGCGTCTTGACCTCACTCCTCTGTTTGTGCTCTGCTTCAGGAGCCAGAACATGGACCTCTGTCCAATAAAAGTTCTGGCTTAAATCTCTATGGCCCTCCTTTCCTGCCACATGCTGTTCTTTCTCATGGTGTGTTCTTACCAACAATTTTTATTTGGCTCCTCTGCTGTGATTGGTGTTTGAGACCCTCCTAGGCTTCTGTAACCCACTGATGCAGACTTTGGGACTTACGGTGTGTACCAGTGCTACCTTGCTTATTGCAGTTTTCTTGTTGGCTTGTTTCTTTTAGGAGCTGTAGCACTGAAGAATCTGGAAATAAAAGAAAATGCACTGGTAAGATAGTGAAAATAGCTATAATACTTGCAAATGATTGTAAAATGTGTTTTGGATTTTATGTGAATTTKTTAATTCTTATTTTAGGGTACACCTTCTTTTAAGTAGAAACTTAYTAGTTTTATTTCTCTAGACCTATATCAATTATTTGATTAATTTGAGATTAAATTTAAGTATGAAAGTGTATGTATTTTTTTTTCTTATAGAAAACTTTCAGCAATTGCTAAAAAAATGTGTTTAGGTCAAAAACAGTACTGAGAGACCTTTTTTTTTTTCTATAGCTGGTGAATCTAGAGACTTTGTTCTTATGAGTGTATTTAGCCTAGCATGGCTTAACAGTCTAAATGGGCAATCAAATGTTTGCTTTTCTGATATACTGAATTTTTTCTCAGTGGTTGAAAGGTAAGTTTTTTAAAGTTATCATAATATCTTTTCTTGCATTGGAATATTTCATAAGTTACTGATCTGAGCTTAAATTTTCTAAACCTCTTTCAGAGTCAGTTGGGTGTGCCATTCAAAGTTAAAGCAGGACATATTGGTAAGTTACAAGTTACACTGTCCATATGCARGAGTTTCTAAAYATGCTGCCTTTCCTTGCTAGTGACTTTTGTCATCCTAAGCAATTAATTTCCATATGTTCATTGATTTGCATTCTTTGTGCACCCTGAAGTTTGTCTCTTCTAAAAAAAAGCTGTTTGAAGAAGCTCCTTTTGATAAAGGTGAGGTTACTAGAATCTTGTTTAATCCTTGCGATATTAATGATAAAAGAGCCCAGCACAGCAAAGATGAGCAATTGGGCAGGACTGGATCTCATTCCTTGATTTAACAAGATGCCACAACTGATTTTTGCCTTTCACTTGCCCTTTCATCTCCTACCTTATTTTTGATAAAAAGTTTTCTCATTGCCAGTTGATTGTCTTGTAAAAGTGATTTCTTAAAGTAAACTAAATCTAAAGCCATTATGTTTCCTTGGAATCTRCCCTGGAATAATGTATTTTGCTGTGATTCATTTAATATTTTATTAAAATTGGCCCTGTGGTGAAGAAAGGGAGAGACACTGTAAGCTCAGGATCCCTGTGTTCAGTATTTAGTTGACTGATGACGTATGAGCTGCCTGTGTGCTTTTCTTGTTTCTGAGGCTGCTGCAGTGGTATTTCAGGGAGGAAGACAATGAAGAAGGAATGTAATTCAAGGGGATAAGGAAAGCCTGTAGTCTTGGTATTCTACTATTGCCTGTTTTTTTTCTGTTCAGTATAATAATTGTTCAGAGGTCTTGTGCTTAATATGGATTATTTTTGTATTTCTTTTTCAGGCAACTATTTAACTCTATACCTCAACCTTTTCTGTTTGTAGGTCAACTTAACCTACAGATTCCATGGCAAAACCTTTATACCCAACCTGTTGAGGCAGTCCTTGATGGAGTTTATTTGCTTATTGTGCCCACAGCCAGTAAGTTAATGTGTMGGAAGAAGTGAACATAGATTGAATGGGATTTCAGAAGTATCTGGAATGGGTTGATACTGTTTTCATGGGTTTTTTTCCTAGTAGATACTCTTAGCAATTACAATTAGATAATGGAGTGGATGTCTTTTGGTAATTTTCATTTCATCACCTAATTTTTTTGCTGTTAGGTAACTATAATAAAAACATAGAAATTCCAGCTTTTGAAACAGTATCTTTAATAAAATGTGTAAGTTTTTTGGTATTATATCTTTTTACATTATGTGTTTAGGCATAAAATATGATGCTGAAAAAGAAGCCAAGCAATTCTTGGAAGCAAGACAAAGAGAATTGCAGAGGATAGAGGAAGCAAAGCAGAAGATAGCTGACCGAGGTAAGAGTCGGAAAAGCTGAAGAATGTGATGCTGTTGTTATTTGTATCATATATTGGCCAACACTTTCTTTCCTCTTTCAACAAGAAACAATTTAACTTTGTTTCCACCATCAAAGAATATTTCACCAGTGCAACTTTTTAAAGCTTCTCTTTAATCTGTTCTTTGATACATGCAAATTATTTCTTTAAATTCAGYGTCTCATGCTTCCAAGAAATACGTACTGACCATCTTGAGTATTGATGGGTGCAAGTCATACTTTTGAACTACCTAATTCTTTATTCAGCAGGTAGTAAAGCTATGAAATCTTCTAGTCTGAGGATATAAATGTTGTAGATTATACCAAACAAGTATGTTTTTATACAACTGGAGTAGAATGTAATAGAAAATTCAAGCACTTATCATGCTACATTTATTATGTTAATGTTTTGTCTAATTTTAAAAATACTGAAATGTAAACAAAATATTAAATTATTTTCCTTTGACATAGATAAAGTAAAAGAGGAGAAACAAGACACTTTTGTAGAAAAGCTAGTTACTCAGGTCATCAAAAATCTTCAGCTGAAAATTTCCAACATCCATGTTCGCTATGAAGATGATGTAAGTACTTTTGTGTATCTTAGCSTAAGGGGTTGTGCACTGTAACATGAAATTAGGAACTTGTCTAATTTCTTCAAGTTGCTTTCCATGTTGAGAGAATGCTAGTGAARTTGTGCAATTTTCCTAGTGTTATATATAAAAAATAAAACAAATCAAACTAAAAAAAGCTTGTACTAAAACAAAAAGATACTTAAATTCTTAGCCAAATATATGCATATAGAGTATATAATGCAAATATAAATATTTTTGTCTTATGTTCATTAGATCACAAATCGGGATAACCCCTTGTCATTTGGGATTTCACTTCAGAATCTAAGTTTGCAGGTAATTTTAYTTTCACCTTTTATCTGAAAAGTATGTTGATGTATACCAGTAGGTGAAATTGGGGTTTTGTGTGTTGTGCTTTCTGGTAACATACTGTCTTAAGAAAGGTATACCTATAATCATCAGTAGTGCACAGTGGTAACTGCTTGGTTTATCAAATTCAGCATAAATACTTTGGTGGGTGTGCCATTAAAGATAAAGTGTTAGCATTAAAATAGATCTTCAGGAGGAAATTCTTATTATTCTGCCTGCTGCACTTTGTGCTGAAACTAACTTGAGCTCCAACAAAAGAAGTAACTACTGGATAACAGGGAGGGGGAGAAAGAAAAAGAAATTGGATGACATGTTTTTTTCMAACTGAAGTTTGAAAAAACTTAAGATCAGGTTTTTTTTGGTCTGTGAGCTGCACTTGGAAGTATTAAGAGTAGTTATCACAGWCTATGAAATCTTTTCTGGAAGACTGTGTAGTAGCAGCAATATGCTGATTGTGCTGAGTTGTTCTGTTGTTTTTGCTRTGTAACTGCTAGTATTGAAGAAAATATGTCTAAGTAAATATTACTTTCATGAATGAAATGATAGTCTCATGAGTGCTTGCTCCTAGCACCTTGAAGGATCTTTAGGCTCAAACTAAATTAATTGATTCCAGAATTATAAAAAAAATTCAATCCTTCTTTATTCATCTCTGTCCAGAGAGCCTGCCTAAAAAYAATATTGGTGTAAAGGAAAACATTTCCAATACTGAAAAACAGAATTTATTGTATCTTTTGTTCTTGTGTACAGCCTACTAATCAGTATACGTACACATACATATTTTTTGGGGGAAGTAGCCTTATCAATTTTTCACTTAAAATAAGGGATTAATCATCTTAAATCAAAAGATCCTGGTCCATTATTTTCCATGGTATTTAATTACGATAATGTTCCTTTTTTTTTTGTCATTTGTTTCAGTTATAACACATTGTGAATTATAGGTACTGCAGTAAACTTGTTTAATTTTCATTTCAGACCTCGGATAAAAATTGGAATCCATGTTTACATGATGAAACTGCCAAGTTGTTCCACAAGGTACTAAAACTGTGCTAGAGAAAAAAATGAAAAGCTGCATTAGAGTTTCTTCCACAGAAAGTAACATCAAGAAAACATGTAACTGTATCAGCTCTAAAATAAAAGTAACATTCTGAATATTTTTATTCATCCAGAATAAAAACCTGTGAAATCCAAATTGTTAATCTAAAATTTGTAGAAATTAATGCGTATGCTCTGTTGTATTTTCAGCTTGTGCGATTGGATAACCTTTTTGCTTATTGGAATGTGAAATCAGAGATGTTCTACCGTGGTGGTTTTGATGAATCATTGGTAAGTAAAACATGAGATAGYATATATACCATTCTAGTTGAAACTGGGAAGCAGAGAATATGCTTCACATTCACTTTGGCTTCTGTTCATATCAATGTCCTGGGGAATTGTTTGTAACTAAAAGTGTTTTTAGGGAAAAAAAAAACCCATGTTAAGGCTTTTATGTGATGGAAGTATAATACCCTTCTGAGCAAGTTAAAAGAACAGTCTTTTGCCAGTAACAAAATTTACAGAATAGGTATTAGCTAAAARTAGACATGTCATTTCTGTTTAAAATATAGATGAGTATTTTGAATTTTACTTTGGATCAGAGGGGTTATCTGAGAACTGTTTTAAAATGGTAACATTTTGTACTTTAAAACTTCATCTGGAAGTAGAAATGCAACTTTCTTTTAACTCCATTGTGTGTGTAGGTTAACTTAAAACATGGAGTTGCCAGCCACAATGTGATTCCAGAGGGTTATGATTTTGGTAAGTGTTRCTTACTTGTAATATACGTTCATAATTCTAATTTTTAGTGCATCTCATATGGTTACATATGAGTTACTCAAACATCTTACTAAGGAGTGCAGTTTAGTCCTGTGAGTGTCTGACAGTGAATACTGTGTTGTGTAGGTAGCCTTAAAAAACCCTTGRTAAAAATGAGTTGAGACATGCATCATTCTAATGGAATGTCATACATACATCCTCATTGTTAACGTCCATTGATTAATTCCTTTAAGAAGTTTAGCAATAACACGCACCATGTAAATTTTATGAATTCAGATTAGTTTAAATATGTTTTTGAGGTCACTAGCTTTATGCAAAGTATCCTTTTTCATGAGAGGTGGAAACAGTAATCACGTAACTTTGAAACATTAACATTTTTATTTTCTTCTTTCTTTTAGTGTTGGAATATTGCAAGTTATATTGCTTTGAGTATTGCTTACTTAAGTCTGAAAGTCATATTTGCATCACTCAAACATGGTGATAGTTTACTTTTCATTGTATAGAAAATACATGGTTTGTGTTTATTATGTACATCTGTGTGATTGTTCAGAAACTGTTCATAAGGCAGAATGGTCTTTGAAGTGCTTAGTTCTTCAGCAGGAAAGACTTCAGTTCACTACAGCCAGGGTTAAAAAGGGTACTGTCAGTTTTATATTGCCACCTTCCCCTTAATGAATCTCTGTTTTGACTGACAGAGAACTATCTAGTAGTTTTTCCTGATTTCATATCTATCTTTTTTAGTTACTGACTTTGAGTCTTTTTGCAAGCAAACAAGTGTTGAACATCGTAAGTTGTTTAAGTCCTTAAGCAGTAAGTTCAAAATAATTGTATGTAAAGTTTAGGATTCAGGATTTACACTCCTTAAATCCAGCACTGCCATCAGAGATACTGGTGTTTGGGGTRAATGAAAATATGGTCCCTTTTAGGGCAAGTCTTTAAGATTGAGACTTTGATAGGAAGGTAATAAACATGAAGTCTAATTCTATCACTTGATRTAAATACAGACATTATGTATAAGAACCATAAAAGAATGAGGTCTAGGAAGCTAAATRCAGGGAGAAATGCTACCATATACAGGTGGAGCTAAACATTAAATGGTTTTGTCATGCAAAAATGCATGTTTCCACTTGTATGAATCTTTCAGAGAATTTGGAATGTTTTGTATATAGATAATATATAAGTATTTCTTCTGAGATGAAAGAAATTCTATTTGATAAAAATATGGTTTACACAAATTCAAATAATAAAATATATTCTCATTGTTGGGTGAATTGCTGAAACAGGTGAAGTTATTGAATAAACATGGCTTCAAATGCCTGATACTGCCAAATTATGGAATCRATAAAACATTTCTGCACTGAATGTTTTTTCTTGTGTTGTACCCCACTTTTATGTAAAATCCATATTGATTTTTTTTCCATGCTTATTTGGGCTTGGATTTAGAAATATGGAATGTTTGGTTTTARCTGCTATTGTGAGTGTAATTTATCAAACAGAAAAGCATCTCTAACAAAAAAACATTATAAAGTTCCTATGGTGAAATAAATGCTATATTTGAAACTGTCTTGTACTATAAGTATATCATAGCCAAAAAATTTATATTTGTTACAAATGCAAACTATTTTTTGAAACAGCTGTATGTAAAGCAGCATAAAGGAAAATTCGTGATGGTGTTTTGAAAAAATTTGTTTGATAAATGTTTTCAGAGTAAAACTGAAAATTGAGTATAGGTTATATTCTATTTTTAGCTGTGTTGATGGAGTTTGTGTTTTTCAAGTCTAGCATTTTAAAACTGAAAATCTGGCATAATTTAAATGTATAATTGATTACAGTCTTAATTTAATTGCTCTTTGTATCAAATTGTGTTTTTTAGTATTCCGCCCAATTTCAGCTAAAGCCAAACTCCTTATGAATCCTCGATCTGATACTGACTTTTCATCGCCGAAAATGGATTTGGATGTAAATTTACAGGGTATAACCGTTGAACTCAACAAGCCACAGGTACAWGCTATATTTCTGTAATTATATGTAATGTGGTAAAAATGTTAATTTGCAAGAATAAGAAGGGCAGTCTGAAATTTTATAGTGAGTATGTAGAATCTATTAACTTTTTAGTCTTGTTTTTSTTTGTCACTGATTTCCTCTTCAAATAGAAGCTTGGTACATGTTGTTCTCAGAAAGATAATAATGCGCAGTTTTAATTTTTTTGCTTAGTACTTCAGTGTTATGGAGCTCCTTGAGTCTGTTGATATGATGACTCGAAATCTGCCGTATAGGAAGTATCGACCTGATGTTCCAGTGCACAACAATGCCAAGACATGGTAGGCAACTTCAGACTTTGAAAATAATTTGTTAGTTATTAATTTGWAATAATTACCAAGGAATTGCTTCTTACTTATGGAGGTTAGAACTGATTTCCTTCTGCAAGTGAGTCTTCTCTTTTGTCTTTGTTAATTATTCTTAAGTAAATATTAGAAGAACTTGATGAGGACCTCAAACCAAAGCTGAGGACACAATATTTGAAAACCTGTGATTGGTGTCCTAAAAAGCATTATCAGGAACTTAAGTCTGATAGTATTTTCATACTCTAACTTTGTTTTAATGAAGGCCCCCTGTTATACTTCAGATAGTGTTACAAGAACATAGCTATTATCTAATTAGAGGCAAACCTTTTCTAAACAAAAGGCAAAGATTTGATTTCTTTGCAGAAAATTCCTTACAAGTATGTTTTTGTTRTTCTCACACATGCATAGATTTGTGGGTACTTTTCATACACACTTACCGTTGAATTTTAAGAAACAGCAACCTGTTAACTTTGTGTGGGGAAAAAATGTAAAATTCTTAGATTTCTCTGCTGATCAGAAGTGCAGTATTAGACATGGGATTTCACTCTTTGCAACTTGAAGTTGTATTTAGTGAGAGTTTGCAAAGCCTTTGAAATCTTTTCAATGTACCAAAAAAAAAAGTTAAGCTATATGTTTGTCTTTGCTTTTAGGTGGAAATATGTTATTTATGGCATCCTTGAAGTAAATGTTCAACCTAAGCTTCAAATGTGGTCATGGGAACATATTTCGCATCATAGGAAGCAAGTAAAGAACTATAAAGAGATGTATAAAACAAAGATAACATCAAAAAAACCTAGTGAAGAAATCTTAAAATTGTTGGAGGTTAGTAATTTTCTGTTAAAGGCATAAATATTGTTCATCTGGATACTTGTGCAAACTTAAATGTTTAAAGRTCTCTAAGCCAGTTCTAAGTTAAAATAAAATTTTTATTGGCCATACCTGTAACTTTATCACTCCCTTTCTCTGTGACTAGTATTAACTAATATATAAAGTTTTTTAATTAGAAACTGCAAGAAAAGACTTAAACTGATGTGCTTTTCTTTTCCAGGTTTAAGTTTTCAAATTGAGCAATTAACTTGGATTGCATAAATTGAACGGCTTACTGTCATTTCCTATAAAACTGAGCTGTGGAATTTAGTAATAGTCAAATTGTCAAAAAGTAATTTCTCACCTCTCTTCTAGGAATTCGAAAAGACCTTGGATATTTTTAACATTACTCTAGCAAGGCAACAAGCAGAAGTAGAGGTAAAATTGTTTAAATAAGTCTAYGAATAACTGAAACACGAGATTATGGAGATTTTAGGCAGATGGCTTTTAGCTATGGTGATTGAATTGTGTATCATACAGTCTTCAATTTTCCTTCTTCGTGGTTTTTTATTATAAGGCATAGTTAGTTTCAGCTTGTAATTCAACAAAAATKAAATAAATGTATACTGCTTCTTCAGAATGACTGATCTGGGATGAATTCTTTTCTACTTTTGGTGGAAAGAACTACTGCAGAAAATATGGTYAAAGGATGAAGGAAGTAAAACTGGAAATGATTATACCCAAAGCACTTTAGTCCGTCCCTGGACCCCACAACAGCCTAGACTATAAGTGTATTCCATTTCTTTGTGTTCCTGTGTCACTTAGACTGATCATCTGTAGTATGTTGACTTTGGAAAAGGGATGCAATGTTTCCATTTACAAATGCTACTCMTAATAGAGCAAGTACATTTAAGTAGGTAATTGCAAGTATGCATSATGATGTGCCTTGAGTAGTTACACGTAATTTGTTAGCCTTGGTTTTCCTAAGTTAACATACTGCTTAGTTTTCCCTGTAGTGTCTGAGCATCTTTCTAGGACATGGAAGTGAAATATTTATAGCTTTTCTGAAATCTTTGATCTTTCTCCATTAATAATCAAGGCACCTAAAAGTAGGCAAAATAAGAAGTTTGCAATCTGAAAGAATGCAGTAATTAATAATTTAACTCCATAAATGTCAATTACTGCTTATGGTAGTGCTTGGAAACAATTTGATTTTTTTTGGGTGTGTGAAGTATGTTAAGTATGGTATAAGTGCAATGCTGCAATCTCAGGTATTGTGCTTCTAACCCAAAACTCTGAAGAGGAGTCTGTAAATGGGATTTTTTCTTCTATTTGTGTGTATGCCTACATTTGAATCCTTTTGTTAGCATTKTCCAGACTTTTAATAGAACAAGAAGGAATATTCATGACCATTCCCCTTCAGTTGTTTGGCAGAATTGTAGTGCTGTTGGAGATGTGGGGGAAGGTTTGATTTTGGTTTAATTCTCATTTAAATTTGGAATATTCTTGTCTTGTAGTTTATAGTTTCACTCAGTTTTATCTTTTTCATCCAACTTTTTGTAAGGAAATCCTGAAGTATTTCCTATCTAGTTTTATTCCTCTTTTCCCCACTATGATTATGGTGCTTCCAAAGTATTATGTCATATTRCATTCCTGACAACCTTCAAATTCTGAATTTTAAAATACATTTCTATAACGCTTAGAAGTAGGTTGCAAGGAAATGAATTTTCAGTTGTTTGGGCTTTAAGCCTTGCATTTGAAAACCGTTGGAAGTGCATCTTTAAAGATGTGCTAGCTGATTATCTGAATATATTTCTAAGTATTGAAAATCAGGTCACAGTGGTTTTAAATTGTGTTCTATCTCCATCTATCTGTCAGAATCTATCTGTGTTGTTGTTATTAGGACATACCTCTGAAAAAGGATTCAAAGGACTCTAAAGAGACAAATCTACTACTAGTTTGGTGTCCTGACAGCTTTAAGTCTGCTAGGTATTTAAAGGAGCACCCATTAGCCATGGGTTGAGTAAAGCCAGGCAAATGTCCTGCTGTTTGTGAAGCTTTTCTGTTTCTTAAAAATATACCTAAGGGTTGAATTTCAAGAGCATGCTTTTATCTAGACCTTGAAATCAAGCTCTTCAGAGGTCACATTTGTGATTCCAGTGCTGATTTTCTGGCAGCTTTGTAACTAGAACTTTATATTCCAATCCTCAGACCCCTTCTGCTTCTTTAACACTAGCGCCCTAAGTACCRAATACTGTCTTTTGTGTGCTAAGTATCAGTTCTCTGTGTCAGCTTGAGAAATGTTCTTTCAGTCCAGGGAAGCCCATATAGGATTTACCTAAGTGAGAATACAGGGTGGAGTAATGGAATCATCCAGGTTGGAAAATATCTGGCATATCATCAAGTTCAACTGTTAACGTTGCAAAGTCTGCCAGTAAACCATGTTCCAGAGCACCACATCTACAAGCCTTTTAAATTCCTTGAGGGATGGTTTCTCAACCACATCTCTGGGCAGCCTGTTCCTTTACCTGGCAAATCTTTCAGTGAAGAAACTTTTCCTAATAGCTAATATGAATGTATCCTGGCACAACTTGAGGCTGTTTCTGAATGTTCAGTTGCTTGTTACTTGAGAGAARCGACTAACCCCTACCTTGCTACACCTATCTTTCAGGTATCAAAACAGTTTACTTTGCTTTAAGTCTAGATGGCTTTGATTACTAAATCATTGTAAATGGAGGACAGGGAAAGGTCAAGAGGATTCTTCAGCAAATTTTTGTTGCTCCCATACTGCATTTTTTTCCTGCATCTTTGCAGAAGTGCAATTGCACATGCTTCTCTCTGCAGTCTTTCTTACCTTGGACTCTGGAGCTGGTTTCTGCCTCAGACATGTTAAGAATCATAGCTTTATTCCCCATGGCAGTCGCCCTTCAGCACCAAACCCTCAATATCCCAGAAACCTGCAATTTCATAGTATCCCAGAAACCTGTCCTTTCAGCTAAGGCCTGTTTGTTTTTTCTTTGGGCCATTCACTTTGTAACATCTGCTTGATGACATGGTAACCTTTATAAATAGCTCTTTTGGGGACTTTGTTTAATCTTTTTGAAGCTCTGAGRTGAATCAATAGTATATCAGAAGCCTTTATGTTTTTGTGGTGAGTCCTGCCATCCTTTGGCTGGTAAGTGTATGGGTGTGACAAGTCCCTACACAGTACTTATTTATAGTTCAGCTGTTTCCAATAATTGTGTTCTAGAGATCACGGGGTTTTGAATGCTGAGAAGGGATCCCTGTCTCACTTTCACTCGAGTATCTTTACATTTAGGGTTTATTTGCAGCTATTTATATATTTTTGAATAGTATTAGTCACAAACAAAGTTAGTTTGTGCRGACTACTACAGTTTTGAGAACCACTCTGTCTCTTAGATCATTTGATAYTTGTTTGCCATCCCCATGACAAACTTTCAGTGTTCAGTTTTGGATGTAGTCTACACTTTCTGTGAGGACCTAGTATTGGAATTACTGACATCAGATAGGGCATGTTGTATGACATTTAATGTATTTCTCTAGTTGTGGAAATAATGAATGTGGATGARGAGAGGGCTTCCTTTCTATTCTAACTATATGTATCAGATCTGGGAATAGTTTTTATTTTTCTTAAATACTGTATTACAAGAGTAAATATATTTTTTTAATTGCTTTGGCTATCCATCTTGAAATGAAAAATATAGGGCTAATGTAAAATTTGGTCTGTGATGGCTATTTAATTGCTTACACACATTTTAAATTATACTTTATAACGTTATTGTAGTAATGGCTTTAACGGCTATAATACTGTATGATGTTGAGGGTTTATTTATGGTGAAAGCTAGAGAGAAACTCTGCTGTGTAAAGAAATATTTATTGACCTTTTACATGCTCTTTTTTTGGTAAAGGCTGTTGTTATTATGTAAAATAGAATTAGTCCAACAATGCATTGTGTAGTGAAGAAGTGACAAGAAGGGAAACTAAAAAATAACATTTTGCCCTTTAAATGATAGTCTAATGATGTTCTTTTGTATTAGAGCTGTGCTATGTCTATATTTTTCTTAGGAAAATAAATAAGGAAACTTGAAGAAAATTACTTACCTTAATATTTTTTTTAAATTTAAGGCAACTAAGGCTGGATTGAAAATCTACAGACCAGGAGTAAAACAAGATGATGAAAATTCTGGTGGCTGGTTTAGCTGGATGTGGAGCTGGTCAGGTGAAAAAAAGAATGAACAAAAACAAGAAGTCAAGGGTTCAAGTATGATCATTTTTTTTGTTACTAGAAACGTATTAAGAGTCCTAAGCCCCTGCAATGGAATTTCGTTATCTAATTATTGCTGTTTATATTACATTTTCTCTTAGCCYATTCTTTTGTTGTTGAAACCATTCATTGCATGTAACAGAGGTTGTACAATTGTACAATTTCTTCTGAACTGTCTTCAGTGTAGCAGATGTTAATGGAATGTAAACAATTTTACTTCTATTCATTTTAAAATTCGTCCATTTCATGCAATGTATGTTTATTTTCTTAAGTATGGAGCATCTAGTAAAGGTTATGGGATATGGAAAGTAAATCAGCAAGCTAGGAAATAGAATAGGTCAGAGGAAAAGTGTAAGAGCATTTTAAAGCATGTTTTGGATTCTCAGGACTTGGCTTTAAACTCCAGGGTATTTGGTTCTACTAATTGAGGACAATGCTGACAGTATCTACTGTATGTTATAGAGCTACTGAGCTCTGGAAAGTGTAAGTAAGTGAAAGTAGGAGTATTTTCATTTTTCCGATAACTATACTGAGTTTAATTAACTTCTTGAAATGTGACAGGTCTTGAAGAGCTGATGACAAAGGAAGAGAAGGCTAAACTTTATGCAGCAATTGGATATAGTGAAACAGCTGTGGATCCAACCCTTCCAAAATCAGTAAGTCATAACTGGCTATATTATACCAAACRGTTGGTAGCTTTATCAGCTAATAAAAATCTGAAGATGATAGGAAATCACTTTTAAATTACTTGAAGCTCTGCCTGTATTTGTTCTGATACTTTTAAATAAAGTTACAGCATGCTGGTTTTCTGCAGAACAGAGCATCCAGAGATGCAGTTTCAAGACATTAGTTACAAAGCTTACTCTGGATATTCAGAAATAGYTAAGAATTAAATTGCAGTTGTTCTAAGCAGAACAAAATCATAGATGTAGTGTATTGTGGTTTAAATATGACTATAAAATATTGAAGTATATTCATGTATTATSTTACAATGTTCAGAAACATTTCAAGAAAATGAGCTAAGGAATCTTAATAAGGGATCAGAAAATACACTGGAATCCAAAGTATGAGCCATAGTAGATGAGTAGAATAAGTGATTATATAAAGACAGGGGTAATTCAAGGATTGTGATGGGGGAGAGATGACACTAAGTCATCTTAGCGTGAGATAGCAAGGATGATACRATGAACTGCTTTCTAGCTCTGCGTCAGAGGGTTTTTATCAGAAAACAAGTTTCTAAGGATGTTCTACTCTTTACTGTAACCCCGCCTCTGCGCAGACTTTTACACCAGTTATGATACAAACTATTCATGCATGCAAACAGTRGTTTCAAACAGTTATTTTTAACTTTCAGCTCTTCATAAACTGTATCAAGGTGCACATYAATGTATTTTTTACTCCTGTTTTGTTGTTTTTGTGGCATATCTAGTATGAAGCCATGAAATTCTCAGTGAAGTTATTGAGCATGTCTATATCAATAAGAGAATACAAGCAAGCTCCTAAGCTGGTAGAATTTGCATTAACTGACTTGAGTACAGTATTTACCCAACGACCAGGTGCACAAGCAATAAGGTGAGCTTTCTCTATCAAACTGGTTTTGCTCCTCATGAAACGATTATGATGACTCATTGGCATTTTAAGCCTCTGTTATGGTATGTAAGGGGTCATTCTTTGTGCAGTTTTAGAGTGGAATCATTCTGCAACTGATGGATGAATCATGGATACGCTTTCCGTGATTAAGTTCTCTTTGTCTTCAGAGCTTTTTTGTGATAAAGCAGATATACTCCTTTTTTCAGTTTGCCATGTTATGTGCATTGTTTAGTGCAAACTAACTTGTTACTTGCTTGGAAAGGTGATTGTTACTCCTTTTGAAAGTTAACCTGAGCAAGGTGATCTTGCAACCACTTMTGCATGGGTGTTTAACGTGACTGAAAAATTCTTGTGTTCCCAGTTCATTTTTAGATTTGTGGAWGAAAGATGTAACTGATGGTTTTTCCTTTGTTTTGTGCTCTCACAGTAGATCATGAAGAGTACCTACTGAAATATTTTAATTTCATTTCAAATGTAATGACTTAAAAATCTGGGAGAAAATAATYTACCTGTTTTAAACCTTGTCCCCTCCACTTTGAGACATATAATTATGATCTATGTATGATACTAAGACAMTGTTGATCTTGTTTATTTTTATACATAATTTTTTTAAAGTTTTACTTCTGGCTTTTCATTCAGTATTTGTGTGCGTCTAAATGGCCTTGACAATGCTATCATACTAAGAAAAAGGAAAAAAACTATTACATTTTTCCAGTAAAATATTTTCCTTTGAGTGTTGGGAGGAAAAGGTCTTCGACTGAAAGCTGTTGCCTAGCTGGACAGTGTATTGGAAAAAAAAGTCAGGTCCAAGACCTAAAAAATATTTCTTGGAGTAATGGGACAGTTTACCTTTGTTTCTTCTATTTCTCTGGATCAGAAGCCTTTACTCTCTGCTGTGTGTCTGTTTCCCATTAAGAATATGCCATCCAATTCCTGAGGTCATACTAAAGAATTCCCATTTGTATCTCCAACCCTCCTTGACACCTGCCTTCAAGAAAAATGTATGAAGGGAATAACTTGGACATCCTTTCTTATTTAGAGAGGGGCAGCCAATAGGCACAAAAGATAATGAAATGGAAAACAGTTAACAGATGGATGAATGTATTAAATACTTASAATAAACAATTTCTATTTAATGTAGGGTTGAGATGCCTTTTACTGGTTTGTGGGGTTTTTCTCCCCCATCTGATTTCTTATATTCTTGCCATTTRATTGCACTTAGCCAGATGGATATTGCATCTGAAGAGTCTGCTTAMATTTCTTTACAGGTTTGAAACAAAAATTACCTCACTTGAAGTCACAGGTGTGTCTCGAGAAAAGAGTACACCCTGTCTCCTGTCTTCTCGAACAGCCTATTCAGATGAGAGTACCTTACTTTTAAGCATAATGTTTGAGACTAATCCTTTGGATGAGAAAGCAGATCAGAGGATTAGAATAGAATCACAACCATTGGAAATAGTATATGATGCGGTACGTAAATATTTGAATAAGCTATAAATAATGAACAATCTTATTTAATAGTATATTGACTGTGTTTTATTTTTGCTTTATTTTAACAGATGACCGTAAACAGCATAGTGGATTTCTTCAGACCTCCAAAAGATGTACATTTAGAGCAATTGACATCAGCAACTCTGATGAAACTTGAAGAATTCCGTGAAAAAACATCAACAGGCAAGTGCTGCAAGCTCTTCTGATGGCACACTCAGACAAATTTTAGATTGTAGGAGTGTGAAAACTYTTCCCTATGGAAATGTATGCATCCTAGTCATAGCTTTCTAACACACCACCTAAATAAGTTGAATTATTCAATCTCATTGCAGTGTGTTTATTGTAGGTATTGAATAATTTTATGTCTGTATCGTTTTTAGCTTCAGCTATTTTTACTCCTTTGTAAAATATGCTCCAAACCCATAGTCTTTCTCCATACACAGTTAAAACACTTCATTACATCTTCTGTTTTGTTCATCTGGTATCTAAAAGGCCTTGGTTATTTACTACTCYTTAAATACTGATACTGAGATATTACTCATCTTGGTTAACGCCTAAATCCTTTTCAGATTTTTTGTTTTTCAGGACATTACACTTTTCTATAGGTGTTTTATGTTTTCTGAATTCCCTTATGAATATTGATTTTGATTTGGATTGACTCAGTTCAAGTTACATAAACTGTATTTRTCTGCCTCCCAGCTGCTCATCTTTACAGTAATTTCACTAGTTTTCATTTCATCCTGTTTATCTCTGGAGATCTTACATTTTAAGATGAATGCAAATGTTGAATACTGTGAAGACTCACACTGAGGTCTGTGAAATTAACTTGTTCCAGTAAGGATGTCTGAGGCTTTATAAATCAGAGATGTGTCCAGCACAGTGTCCTGTCTCTGTGAATGGGAGTGGATGCTGAGGGGAGATTTCATAAAATATGTATAAAAGGAGGAAAACTAACAACAAATGTTTTCTTAAACCTCTTTTAATTTTATAGCCTATTACTCATTAAATTGTAAATACAAAAAAATCTGAATACTCAAGTGATAAGGAATTTAAAGAAAACTCAAGCATAATGTAAAATTTAATGGATTGCTTTTATCAGGCTGGTATTGAGAGGGAATCAATAGTATTTTTTTCACATTAGTTCTTCTTTGACTGAACTGTTTAATTAAGGACTAATATGAGATTAACCGGAGTTATGTGGATCACCTTGCTTATCTTTTCTTTCAGAAATTTCTTGAGCAATATCAATACAGCAGTTCATTGTTCATTTCTGAGATGAATTTTTAAATTTGCTTACATGAATGTGCTGCTCATATTCTGCTCATTAGCACTCAATAGGGTGGTGTTAATCTTAAGCAATTTTTTTTGTGGAAATACAAAATTATGCTCTGTGTATTTTACAGTTTAAGCATATCATTACTGTAGAGTAATTCTCATATTTATACCCTCATGGGAATGCTAAGTTGCCCAGAGCTAAGTTGCCCAGAGTAATGTAAAACCTTATTCCAGTCAAAAATGAAAAATTTGTTGTCTAATCAAATGTCGAAAAATGAACATCGAAAAATATGTGGTACACTGCTTGTGAAATCTTATTGGAGTCTYTGAGAATTGCCACGGACAGAAGATTTGATCTGCAGAATATTTTGTTGCAGGGGACGATGCTGATCTCAGAGGTAGAATAAGAAAAATGGGAATATGTTTTTGAAATTAATATGTTCAGAGCTGCAGTCCTCAGGAATTCTTAACGCTTTTCTTGGAAGCAATAGTAGATAGCTGGAAAATAYAGGGCAACTGAACTGCAAAAGTAAAGGAACATGCTACACCAGAGCTGTTAYGATATTCATCACTAAAAGACATTACAAAAGTTTGGTTTACCAGAGTCAGTTTATGGACTTGACTGTATTGTCTTCCCAAATAAAGAAAACAAGAAAATATTTACTTGACTTTTTTACATGACTCACATTCAGCTAGGCTGTTCAAACTGAAAAAATCCTACTCTTATTTATTATTTCATRTTGTTTTGCCTTGCAAATCCTGAAGTGTGGTCGCCATCCAGTTCTTCACTGACTAGCCTAGCTCTCCTGTGTCAGAGCAACTTTGATAATGTAACAGTTYTAATTATTTTCTTACCAGTGGATGTACTGAATGTTGCGTTGTCATCTTCATAATCCATTATCTCTGCTTCTGTGATTATCAGCTTATTGTACATGGTATATTTTTAATAGGTTGTGGCTGCATCGTAAGGCAGTTTTCAATGCTAASTTGAAGCAATACTATTCATTACTCTTCAGCTGAGAAAAAGAGCAGAATTTGATCTCAAATGTTACGACTGACTGTTTTTCCCAACTAATTGCATGATTTGTAAACATAGTTTTTGTAAGATTATGTATTTGCATATCTTCGGTATCTCAAGATGGAGATGCTTGACAGCARAATCAGTGTAAACTTCTGTATCTCAGTATCAACAAATACAAGCAGTTTGACCAGTGTAGTTGGATACTCTCAATAGGTAACTCTAGAGCAGTTAACTTTCTGAATCTGACAGAGCAGTGAGTGAGCTTGGTAATTGCAAAGTTTTAGTTAACATTCCAGTTCTTTTCATTTCATCTCTGCTTGGTGGGAAACTTTTTTGGGTTTGCATATGTCATGTTGTTGTCTATACTTGTCAAGTAGCATCATTTTRTCTACTCAGTGCTTCTTTAAGCACTGCCTATAATGATAGGTTCAGAAAAAATGTGAAGATCAGGTATACCTTAGTTATCTAGCACCCAGAGTTTATTTAAAATTAGACCTGATTTTCTTTCTATAGCTTTCTTTTAATCCTATAGGATCTGTATGAATTACCTTTTTTTGTTTATATTTACTAATTGTACTRTTTTTTCAGGCTTAATGTATGTTATTGAAACCCAGAAAGTGCTTGACCTCAAAATTAACCTCATGGCTTCATACATCATTGTTCCAGAGAAAGGATTCTATGATCATACATCAAATTTACTACTTCTGGATCTTGGTAATTTGAAAGTATGTAGCTACCTAATACRATAATTTACTGAAAATGATAATTCAGCTTTTATATGTTTTCTGGTTTTTTAACTTGCATTTTGTGGTAGTGATTAAGTAAAACACCTCTTGCAGTTTATGTATTAGGTATTTATTTTGAACTGCTTTCTAGTCACTACAGAAATTACTGAACTCTTCTCAGTGGAGTCTTTCAATGCAAAAGAAAATAATCCTCCCCTAGTATAAAACTACTGTTTATGCTTTGGACTGTTACATGGAAAATGTTTAATAATTTATTAYATTTCTGTACAATATAAAATAGTGAACTTTTTTGTTACATGATTAAATGGTATTCTTATTTTTCATATTATTACTACTTACCTCTTAATTACTGAGTTTACTTTAAAATGAGAAAAGTAAACATACTGGTAATTTTTAAAATTTGGATAAAATTAGAGGTATGTTTAAGATAAATATTTTTGGCTTTTTCCTTACTTGAAGTATGTAAACCTATAATTTATCATTATAAAACCACAGAAGACACTTTCTCCATACGATTAGCAATCTTCTTACTCATTGCTGAACATGAGTTCTTCAGGATAAATGATATTATGTGTGTACAGATTATTTAATTATTTTTTACATATACTCTGGGTGAGATTGGTATTGCCACTTGCTATCTGTTTTACTGTCTGCCTTTTTGTAAGAATTTGTTCAAATTTAAAACCTTTCTAAACAGAGTATTTTTCTCTTTTCCACTGAGAAATAAATAATGACTGTCTGAGCATGTGGTTTCAGTTAGAATCTTAGAATGGTTTGGCTTGGAAGAGATCTCTAAAGATCATTGAGTCTAACCTCCATGCAATGGGCAGAGACATCTTCAACTAGTTTAGGCTCCTCCGCCACCTGTCCATCCTGACCCTAAATGTTCCATGGGATGGGACATCCATTCCTTCTCTGGACAACTCATGCCAGTGTCTTGCCACTCCCACTCTAAGAAAATTCTGTATATCTAGTCTATATTTACTCTTAGTTTTGAAGCATTTCCCCTTGATTTGTCAGAACAGGTCCTGAAAAAAAGTGTGCTCCCATCTTCCTTTTTGGCCCTTTTTGAGTATTGAAAGGCTGCTGAGAAGTCTCTCCAGAGCCTTTTCAAGGCTGAACAACATCAAATTTCAGCCTTTTTCTCCGAGGAAATGTGTCTCTCTGACCACTTTTCTGGCCCTTCTGTGGACTTGCTCCCCCAGGTTTGGATGCACCCCAGGATATGTTTGTCTTCATGGGCTGCAAGTGCACATTGCCAGGTCATGTCCAGCTTCTCATCCACCAGCACCCCCAGGTCCTACTCCATAGTGTAGCTCTCAGTGCCATTGTCAGCAGCCTGCATTGAYCACAGAGCTACTTAATCACTTGGATTGGAAAAGACCTTGAAGGTCCTTGAGTCCAGCCATTAACTGAGTTCTGCCAAGTCCACCACTAAACTATGTCCCTATGTGCCATGTCTACATGGCTTTTAAATTTCTCCAGGGATGATGRCTCAGCCATGTCCCTGGACAACCTGTTCCTGTGTTTGACAGCTCTTTCAATGAAGACATTTTTYCTTATATCCAGTCTAAACAACCTGGGGTACTTGCGGCTGTTTCTGCATGTTCAGTTCTCTTGGGGGAGGAGACTAACTCCCTACCTACACCCTCAAGAGCTACAGTCTCCTTTGTGGTAAGGGTCCCTCTCTGTCTCCTTTGGCCCAGGCTAAAGAGCTCCAGCTCCCTTGGCTGCTCCTCAAAGGACTTGTTCTCCAGATCCCTCCCCAGCTCTGTTGTCCTTCTCTGGAAATATTGGAAGCACCTCATTTGTTGTCTTTGTTGCTGTGAGGAGCCCCAAATGAAACATAGTATTCAAAGTGGTGCCTCTCCCAGCCTCTCTTTCCATAGTTGTGCTGGCCACACTCTTTCTGATACAAGCCAGGATCCCATTGACCTTTTTGGCCACCTGGACACATGCTGGCTCGTATTCAGATGGCTGTTGATCAGCTGAACCTGCTGACCTCCTCCCTGAGCTATGGCACAAAGCAGAGGAGTTTCTCTACCAGGGCTCACCTGCCACAGATGGGCTCACTGATGCTGTCTGATGTTGGCATAAGAGTCAGTCACATCCTGCAACCTGGCACCTGGGTGGCAGCATCTTCCCACCAGAGCTCTGTCTGATCAGCTGCATCAGTCATGGTGGTGCCATGCTTTGTTAACAGGGGCTGCCTCTCTTAACAAAATTAAAAGTGCAGGACCTTGCAGTAGGTTGTGTTGAAAAAGAATGTATTGCGCTGCTTCAGAAAGTGGAATTAGTGAATATTGCTCTGTAGATACTAAAAATTATGTGATCTGGTTGTAAATTCAAGTTTTTTCAGTGGCAAATAATTTCATAACCTCGTCTGAATGTTGGTCATTTGTAGGCAGTTWGTAGAGTTGGCACTTTGTAGTGCTTGAGAGAGCCTCCTGGATCTAGTCCTAGATCTAATAGCCCACCTTGTTCTCCACSCATCTAAGATTACTCTTTGAAGAACTGCCTAGAAGAATACATTTCAAAATCAGACTTCAATGCGCCTGTGAGATCTTTTTCCGGAAATGGATGAGTAATTTTTGTAGTGAATATGACTTCTGGATTGGTTCCTCTGCTTCAATAGAAATTAGAAGTAGCATAAGAGAAAATTCAGTTGCCTTTCAGGATATGATTAGTAATTCTGTATTCACTTTGAGTGACATATGCTTAAGTGAGATGTAGGTCATTTGTTGAATGACTATGCTTTTTTCCTCAGTTGCATACTGGAAAAGATCAAGCCCCAGGAGGAGAAATGGCATATAAAGTTAAAACTGTTTCTCAATGTGTATAAATAGGGTTATTAATTTTATCATTCTGACTTTGAATATCCAAGTTATTTTTAACATAGAAGTATTCATAGTCCAGCAGTACTAAAACATAAATGCCATGTCTTGGATGCTAATTTTTAAACCTCTGTTAATTCTCTTGAATATTACCTGGGTTTGACAAAGCCAAATATGAATCCAAAATTATTAGACATAAAAGGATGAGGACAATCCTATTTTATCAGAGATGAATGTTAGAGAGGGCACAAACAAATGTAAAATATCAAAGAAGTATGWCTGTCCARAAGCTGAATCAAAGGTATATTGACGGATATTAGAGGAAAGACATTGATGATGCAAAGTCCAAATCATCTTTTCCTCTCTGACTAATATGTCACAACTGAATCAACAGCATTCAGAAATAGATTTYGTGTGTCTGAGTTGATTAATGCAGTAATATTTTATGTATAAAAGTTGTGAACAGTTATTCTACTGGTTATAAAGGGCTTGAGTTTATAGTTTGGAGTATAAGCCACTTACTAAAAATTTTATTCTGTACAGAGTATATAGTGTATTTTAATTCACTTTTTATTTTGTTTCTTTCATTGAGGAAAATAGTTAATAGTCTCTGGTTTTTGTTTTGATGCCTAGGAGTTATAGCTATTTGCTGTGCTGTGAGAATTGTAAGACTCTGTAAACTTACAGTGAGGGCTTAATAATTTGTTGTAGGAACAAATATTTGTAGAATTAGTGCTTTGAATATTTTTGAAATTGATTTATTTTATTTTTTTTTTGTGACTCTTCTAAGATGACTAGCAAAAGTCGTTCTGATTTAGCAGAACTCAAAGTAGGACAAAGCACTATTGAAGATATAATGTCAAGAGCTTATGACAGTTTTGATATCCAGCTCAGCAGTATGCAGTTACTGTACAGCAAGCATGGTAAGAATTCACAAAAGAAATCTTTCTTTATATGATTAAATATAGTCTGGTTGTTGTGCCTTTTATATTTGTAGCTGAAGCAGTGGAGAATCTTTTGGAATGTACTTCTTCAAATGTAAGTGTTCTAAATTCAGTACCATGAACGTGTTACGAATTTCCAAAACATATCTTTAGAACTTCAGTTCCAGTCTTAGAAAATTTATAATAAAATCCCTTTTGTTTGAAGACRTTCTCATCATGAAGGCATTCATCTCATTTGATTTGTTGCATAATAAATGTAAGACTGTATTTTTTTTTCATGGTATTTTCCTTCAGTGTCCTTGCTTTCCTCCAAATTTAAAGCAGAATCCCCAGGTAGTTGTAGGTTTGGTCATTTTGCGASGGTAAAGGAAGGATGAAAATCAATTTACTTAAAGAATCTGAGTAAATTTACTTCAGTAAGGGGTCAAAGGAAACTTTAGTATTTTGGGAACTAGCAACATAGAGTTAGTTATAATCATTTAACTCTTAATTCTTTGGTTCCAGGGGAGAGYTTACAGCCTAAACACCCAGTGTCATGTGTGTTAAGAATTGGGTCCTTAGAAATCTGCAGCATRGATGGGGTAGCTGTGTAGAAGAGAATGGGAGAAATTATTCATTAGTCTTATATGTCTGAAGTTCAGATCTTGTATAATATATATATATGGTAGAGCTGTAAAAGAGATCATGTCACTTGAATTTTTGGCACTATATACTAATATCAGGTACTTGAATTCTGTGATGTGTGATGAGAAGCAATTTCTTTAAATGTTTAAAGCAGGCTTTCTCTGCTCTTCTAGATGAGAACTGGCAAGAAGCTCGGAAACTAAAAAATTCATCTCAGTGCATCTTGCAGCCCTTGGATGTAAAACTGGAATTTAGCAGAGCTATGGTACTTACAGATGCAAGAATGCCGAAGTACGTGTTTTTTYCCAATTTTGAAATTTTATGGTATATTACTTTTTTGAGGGGAAGGATCTTGTCATAATTATGTTCTTTTTCATTGGCTATTGTCAATCTTGGAAGTAAAATGCATTTATTGAGAAAAATAGAAAATATATTTCAGATATAGAAAAGGCGATAGAATGTTACAGTAGTATGTTTAATATATTTAGAGATTTTTATTAAAGATATTACTGCCTCTTCTAATTCAGTCTTACTAATAGGTACATTTCAGTTGTCATTGAAAATAATGAGGAACTAAAAATCTGAACTTGGAGTCTCTTTTTAAACATGAAAAAATACCTTGATAAGTAATGTGCTGTCATACTCCCTCTCTTTTGACTTGGCTTATTGCTCTAGTTAGTTTACCTACCATGGATCACTTCTCTGGGAAGCAGCTCTTAATGCCTTGAATTTGCACTTAGGCTTATTTAGTAAAATCCTGTTATGGAAATTGTACCAATCAGAAGAAAATAATTAGTAGTTAATAATGGTCAGTGATTTCATGGTGTAATGCTGCCACCTTCTGGAAATTGGGAGGTCAGGTTCTGAATTTTGGTATTTAGAAAACATCTTAATGTTCTTTTTCCTTACTTTTTCTCTGGTGAGGAAGGTCAAGTAAAGGGAATGCAATTCACAGGAATCTCTTATGTTAGCAAGTGAGATTTCATTTCTGTGGTCGTGTAACAGAATTACATATTATTGATGTAGGTTTGTAATTGAYTTCTCTTAAAGTCATACAGGTGCAACCTGAATTAAGGAATGTCTTTGCTTGCTAAGAGCACCTGTTGCAGTACTGCAATATTGCCTTTCTAACTGTCTTGGCTACCAGGTGTGCTTTGGCAGTTCATATGTCTAAGCTTATTCAAGGAAATTTTTCCTTAAATTTTCTCCCTGTGACATTGGCCACAAATGATAAAAGTGAACTGTAGCTTTGGTGTCAGCCGCATTCCCCTAAATTTTAAATTTTAGTAAGTGTAGTGGAATACAGTATTATGCTCACATTAGTTACAAATATCTAGAAATGTATTTTTAGTATATGTGTAACTATTCCTTTGTATTTCAATTTTTACAAGTAGACTCTCATATCAACCCAGTATTATATGTTTCCAGAGTTTCTTTTTACTGATATTTGGAACTGTCTGCATGGAACAGCATAGTTCTGTTAAGAAAAATGAGAGCAAAGGTGTTAGTTCTACAGCAAAACCTAGTACCAGAATTGTTGTTTAATGTAGTAGGTTTATGAATCAGTTCCTTAGTTTGGAAGGCCCCTGTTTTACATTGAGTCATCTGAAAAGCTGGTGATTGAGTGTCTCTATTTTTTGATTCTTTGATTATTTGTACATCCTTCAGTGACCATCAAATTAATTTGAATTCCTTGCCATTTTGTTGGTYAAAACAGTAATGACTTTATTGGGCTTTGTCCTAATTATTTTTTAGAAAGGCACATTTTTATATTCCTGCCTTGAAGAGAATACTAATTTGGGTAATTTTATTAATGACTACTGTGTCAAAGGTCTTTCACTGTTAATCTGTGTTTTCATCTACTCACGTTTCCTAATCCTTAAAATGGACTTTCACTCTGGTTGGACATGCATATCTGCATTTCTTTCGTTTCTAGTAGTAGGATGCTCCTTACAGTTTCTGTCACTTCACATTTGGAAACACTAATATGATTCTGTAGTTTCATAGCCTCTGTCAGGTTTAATTTTTTTTTTAATGTTTGTTTTATCCCATCATATGGTTCCCCCATTTTCTGGAGGAGGTGTCTGAGAGTCTGTCAAGGTGTATGGAGAGAGTATTAAGATAGCAATATTAAGAGCATCCTTCTATATAATCCCGTTCATTATGAACATGATAAAATTTCCAATTTGAAGGAATGTACCGATTTGCAGCTTTGTTGGTGGCATTCTTAACATTTCTTTCTCTCTAAACACAACCAGACTGAACTTGAAGAACATTTCTGCACAGATTTCCTCATCAAGTGGAGCACTTAGCTTCTCCATGCCTCAGTCTCTACAGATGGGGAGTAATTGTATTCTCCTTCTGGATGTTTTCCAAACCTTAAAAGCTTTTGTTCAAAAGCTTTTGAGAAGTGTAGTGAGTCCAGATTATTTGCAGTTGTCTGCTTTGCATCTGCTAAATGCCTTCCTTCCAACTGTATGGGCTGTTTGTTGTACAARCACTCATCGAAAATGTTTAAACAGTGTACACAATTTTCTGTAGAGAAATTTAAGTGCAATGGGACTGAGAATTGCTTTATGTCCTCAGTTGTTGGAGCACAGTAGACAGAGAGGTCCCTTCAAACCTGGTAGCTACATGTCTACCTTTACCCTTTCCATAATAGTAAAATAACAAAAAGAAGAAAAAAAAAAAAAAAGGAGTCTAAATCTCTCTCTGATAGAACTGGAATTAAGAATAAGAATAGTAGTTGTGAATTAATCCTGTAAGAATTTAAGGATGTGAAGAAATTAATAAACTGAAGGGAACTAGTTTCTGTCACAGTTTGACATGCACGATTTTGCCCTTGTGTCAAGTCTCAGAAGCTGTTTTCTCAGATACTCTCATCATATCAAAGTTAGCTGAGATTGATTGAAAATATGGAGCTTTTTTGTCCCACATCTTCTTCAGTCTCATATTTTAYGTCCCTTTGAAGATTGAGCTGTGAGTTAAGTACATCAAAAATGGAAGGAAGTAGCTTGTCTTGTTCTCTACACATTATGCATTAAGCATCTGGTGCTACCTGTTGGAGACAATTACCTGTTGAACAAACCTCTTTATCTGTTATAATTAAAAGTTGTAATAAATGCATAATAATGTTCTTTGAACCAATTTTCTGCTTACTTCTGTTGCACTCACTTGTATGAGAAACTGAGATGGGTTTTAGGTCTTTAAAAACTCAGTGGGTATGTTTGAAGTGATTCTTTCTTTTAGGCCAAAGTCTATTCAAATATGCTTAAAATATCTTTTACTGGTTTCATTTTTAAAGATTGTTATTTTATTCTTTAAATCCTATATCACTATACCATTTATTTATTTTTTAAATATCTAGACTACTAATAGAAGCAGTTTAAATATACATTACTTGTAGGAGGTATTTTGTATACTTTTTTGTTGGAGCACAGTAGTTTTTGTGTTTTTTGTTGTTTTGAGCTCTGAACATTTCTATGCAAAAAAAGCCTCCACCTTCTCTTCTGTAAAACACTGTGTAAAAGCTCAGTTATGCAATTTATTGCAAGTAATTAAATTTAAAAAATGAACAAGAGGGAGCAATTTCTGTTTGTAAGGAAAATGTGCCTCATGTAGTCTAATCAGAAGAARTCATTAGTAATATTTGTACTCCTGGTCTGTAAGACTTCATAGCAAATGGAGATACAAATTRTCTTAATAAGTAGGTATCTGCTGATCAGGTAACTTTTCTGTGTGCAACAGAAGGGTTTTTACATATACATGTATGTACATATACACATTATGTGCAGTGGTTAGATGAGTAATTTTCTGACCAGGAAGACTTGTGTTTTTTAGAAGAAAATTAATGTGAAGTTTGAATTAAATAATTTTAAGATTGATTGTTTTAATGTGGATTTTTTTTTTTTTATTTTGGTTCTTAAAAAAACAGATTCAAACTGTTTGGACAGTTGCCTTTACTTTCTGTCCAAATATCAGACCAGAAGGTGAAAAGTATCTTGGAGCTAATTGACAGCATTCCTAAGCCAGAAAGTGCGCCTGCTACCAGTTCTCCTCCAAAAATGACTGAGGTAAGGTTTTARAAAGAGATTTTGTTTAAAATTATCAGAAAAAAATATCTTCTTGATATTAACATTGTAGTTTTGWGAGGTGCACAAGAATGTGAAGAATAAGTATGGGCTTAGTGCCTCTTGAAAAAGTTAGTTCTTTCTCTAAAGCTATAGGAATTTTTCTTACTATTTAGTTAGTTTATTGTGAACTTAAGCCAATAATTATGAAATAGTTGTCCAGTGCTTGGATTTAGAAGAGAACCCCTCAGAGTTTTACTACTATGGGAATTAATTTATAGTTCATAGTAATGTTGTCTGACATACTTAATTTTGTTGAAGGTTAGTTTAGTTGTACCTTCAAATTTACACATACATCATAATGCTGCAGAATTTGAGTTCAGCTATTTTGTTTAGTAAAGAAAACATTTAAATGCTGGAATTTTTAAAGTTCAAGTCTTATGTGATCTTAGTCAGACAAGAGTTTCAAAAATCAAACAAACCATTCACTGCCTGTTTTGTAAAAAAATCCCTGCCTTGTAAAAGTGGCAGGTATTTTTTTCAGCTGACTTCACTCTTTTCCTGTTTCAAGTCAATTACACAGTGTTACTCAGAGGTGGGAATTTTGCCTTGTTCATATAACTATTAGGCGTTTGGAGAGTGGTTCTTGATCTTTCCCCACCTCCTTTCCTTAGTGAAAATGGTTTGGGCCACTGTTATATACCTTCTTCAGAACAGAAGTTTGCCCCTTTCTTGTTGTTATTCCTGTAAAATATGTTTCACCTTATGGGCTATTTTTAATGAAACAAGAAAGTGAACTCACAGTTGCTAGTTTTTAACATTACTCTAATTTGTGTGATCTGGCTATGTTTTATGTATGTTTAAAGCAATCCTATCATTGGAATATATGTGAAATCTTAAAAGTTAGACAAAATTTGGCTCTCCATTTTTCTTTCATTTGAAAATATTTCTAACAACCTGTTACTAAACAACTCGTGCACTTGGTTCTAAAGGACTAGTGGTCACCTTTGTATTTGAGGGTTTTTTACATCATTTGATAATTACCTTTCCATTTTTGTACAAATTATTCTGCCCTGTTCTTGAAGGCTGTTGCCTTGTAGTTTAGTATTTTCTGTGGGTTTTATTAGCATAGTATTTACTAACAGTAAATGCAACAAATAAGYATGCATACCTACTGAAAGTATATATAGAATGAAGACTGTTTCACTTCAACTTGTGGTTCTTGCCATCTCTTTAGTAGTGCCATTAAAATTTTAGCTAATTCTGACCTGTTCTTTCACTCTTCAAATATTAATAGTATACCAAGCCAAAAGCTGCCTTAGTCTGTTGTTTTGTGCAACTCTTCACAGACTAACTTCTTTTGAGGGTAGATACTGGGACTTTACTTTTAAATAAATAGAATCTGTGCATATAAGATGATGTCCTGTGCTTTATAACACTGACTATATTTGAATTTAATTATAGAATTCCACTAGTAAGTCTAAAGTATTTTAAGTGACCTTGAAGTGGCTAGTATGTCCTGTATATTAGTTGTGGTACACACTAGATAAAATGAGGAAAGACTGTGGACCAAGTATGAATATACTTGTATTATATGTAGAATCCATATGAAAACTTACACTTAAACCTGTCTGCTCAAGCTTCCATCTGCTTCAGAGCTGGCAAACTTTAATTGCTGGTATTAAGTTTCGTTAATTTGAGTAGATTCTCTGGTTTGCTGGCATGCATACTCCCATGCTTTCATCCTCACAGCTTAAATTGTTCTGAACTTTGTTTTTAACATATCACTTCTGAACTGAAAATGATGTGAAATCCTTTTTCAGAATGCCATTTCCTTCTTTAAATTTTGRGTTAGTGATGGAAGTGTTCTTGAGTTGTGAAAACAGAGGGCTTTTTGGAACAGATCCTTCCACATTTTTGCACTCAGTGTTTTGAGTTCAAGAAGACAGTCCACTTCAGTGTGGAAGGCTCTTTTTTGTGATTTGGGACTATGTAGTAAAATCTCAATTTTTTCTCGTTTTCTTAGAATGCGGAAGTGTTACAGATGAGACACTTTCACAGTTACAWGACTCTTAAGTACTTTATTTATTGGTCATAGAAATGAGTATATTCAGTAGTCAGATTACGTGGACTGGGGACTAAGAGAGACTCTTGAAATGTTAAGAGTGAAATGAAAGATATARCCTTGGAAACTGTATAAAGATGAGTGTTCTTGTTGCCGTAATATATAGATTTGGTATTGTGATTCTGTGAATTATTGTCTGAGCTGAGCTTTTAAAGGTGCAGTAACAAGGGAGAGAAGGTGAGGTGGTGCAGGGAAGGAACTGCTGTCAGCTATGCAGTCCAGAGTGAAAGTCACTGAATGAGAAAGGGCACACAATGCATGGTTCTCATCTTATTTTAGTACTCTGTGCAAGCACATGTATAATACATGTGCATATGGAACTTGCAGATGAGAATTCTTTACAAACCCAGATTGCTGAGACTGCTTTCTAAGACTTSATGGTAAATAAACCATTTTGATACCTTTACTAAGAGAATTTAATTCTATGATAGGTCAAGCCATATGGACTAGAGGATTCCTGTTTTGTGGTGCACTCTAGTGGCATTTGACATAATTTAAGTTMCTACTCTGGCTTGTGCATAACTGCATTTCACAATTGAAGAGTCCTAGAATCACAGAGTATACTGACCTGGAAAGGATCATCAAAGACCAGCTCCTGGCCCTGTGCAGGACCATYCCCAGGAGTTACACCATGTATCTGAGAGCGTTATCCAAATGCTTCTTGAGCAAGCTGTGGCTAAGACCACTGCCCTGGGGAGCCTGTTCCTGTGCCTGATTTTATTCCTGGGAAGGGACCTTTTCCCAATATAGAACCTRAAACTCCCTGACACCTCTTTACGCTCTTCCCTTGAGTCCTGTCACTGTTTACCAGAGAGAAGAGATCAGTGTCTGCCTCTCTTCTTCCCCTCGTGAGAAAGATGAAGACTGCTATGAGGTCTCCTCTCAGTATTTTACTAGTTTTTTTCCCCCAGATGTGTGAAGCAGTGAAGTTCAGTAAGGCAAAGTGCTGTGTCCCACACTTGGGTCACCACAACCTCAAGCAGTGCTACAGGCRGGTCAGAGTGGCTRGAAAGCAGAAAAGGAACTGGGGGTGCTCTTTCACAGGCAGCGGAACATGAGYCGTCAGTGCCCAGGTGGCCAAGAAGGCTGATGGCAGCCTGACCTGTATCAGCAATAGCATGCATCAGCAGTAGGATCAGGACACTGATTGTCCCTCTCTCCTTGGCACTGGTGGGGCTGCACCTTGAATCCTGTACTCAGTTTTGGGTTCCTCACTCCAAAAAAAGACTGAGGTGTTGGTCTTCTCCTAAATAAAAGGTGACAGGACAGGAGTAAATGGCCTCAGATATCTCCAGAAGTGGTTTSGATTGGATAATAGGAAACTATTTTTCACCTAAAGGATTGTCAAACATTGGAGCAGGCTGCCCAGTGGATGAGTCACCATTCCAGGAGCTATCAAAAGACTTGTAGATGTGTCTTTTAACTTCATCTCTAAACCATGTCCCTGGTAGTGCTAGGTTTACATTTGGACTTGGAGATCTGAAGGGTCTTTTCTAACCTAAATGCCTAAATGTTTCTATGTTTCTATAAAATACAGAGCAATTCTGCATCTCTAATATTTTGTTTAGCTCTTGTTTTCTTTTTTCCCCACCTGGCACTTGTGTTATTTTTGTAAAAAACTGTTGATCTTTATTTTCTCTRAAGCTGTTGTATTGTAGTCCTTTGGGGACTAGGTTTTAGCTTTTATGATTTTTCATCTAATATGCCATTTCTGACCATCWTTTGGTCTATGAAACATGTTTGAAACTCCTCAATGTGTTTCCTAGTGTGTTCTCTCTASCTAGATTAAAGTGCAATAGCTTATGCTTCTGCATATTTTAGGCCTCATTTCTCCCTGTGCTTAAAATTTTAGTAATGTAAGTTTAACTGTATTGATTTGACTGAAGCTAAGTCTCTGTAAGTTGTAAAAATCTGATGCAGCATACATGCATTGAATAGCAGGACCAATAAATACAAGCAAAAAATTTTATGATATCTCCTGTTTCAGGCTGCACTGTCCCCTGTGCTGTCATCAACACATTTGTCTCCAAGTATGTATCCTGTTTTGGATCTTCATTCATTTGCTGAGTCAGGTAATATAATCTATTTTAAAGTCTTGCTTAAGAAGCAGGTCAAGTCAAGAAGTTTTTGAGTGCTTTGAATTAATTTACTACTYTTGCTGTTAAGTGAGGATATGGGACTTTATTTCAAGTTTTTGAATTCTGTTTAGCCTACTATAATTGATACTGTCCAAATACCTGAGTATTTTCTCAAAGCAATAAAATTGCTATGCTTGTTTTTGATGTCTGCTTCCTGCTGGTGTAACAATACAATTTAGTGTGGTGTGGTAGATTCATTTTTTTCTGGGCATGTGTTACTGCAAATCTCTATTCAGGGCATCTAATTCAGGGCATTCTTAGCTTTAGTGTGTACTTAGTCCTCTGATTATGTTTTTAATCATTTTCTATGGTTAAAAATTCTCTTCTATTTAGGTGGATTTATTTAAACAAATAATGTTTAAAATTCATTATTTACAAAATAAKGAAATGATGACTGTTAGAAATGACAGGATTTTTATAAAAAGCATTTTAACTTCTGCTGGATAAAACAGAAGATKGGCTGTGGAAGAACCAGTTGTGTTCGATACTGCCTTGCTGTTCAAACAGCTTAGCTAGATCCTAACATTTTGTCTAGTAGTCACGTTAGAAAAATAATCAAATATATCAGTGTTATTTCAGTGTCAATCACGTTTGCGATACCAAAACAACACTGGAGAAACAGAGAACCGAATTACTGCTCCTTTCTCAAGTTAATGATATATATGGTTTGCTAACACTAGCAAAATAATCAGCAAAATTAATTTTTATATCTACCTTACAGCTTTAAATTCAGCGTGTATGTGATATGTATAGAAATAAGTATCGGTGCATCTTCATCTATTTTATTATCATTTCCTTTAAGTGTCCAAAGGTAGAGTGGAAATGTCTTTCAGTTCTTAAAAATTAGGGTGAAATAAGAATGCATGCTGGCAACAAATAATTTGAGAATATAATAACTAGATTTAGATTTGAATCAAGTTTGATTTTTAATCTATATTATATGTGTAGCCATGCAGTCCTTTTAAGAAACATATGTATATTGATCCTCTATCTTCACCCTCCAAAAACTCAGAGCCACTTTTAAGCTTTAGAAAATACTTCATGTAATTTGTTGAGTTTTTCYGGAAGAAGGATACTTCTTCCACAATTACCTTATACTTTAGTGTTTATGGTTTTAATTTAAAGTTTTACTTTACAAGACAATGCAATCTGTTTATCTTTGGTTGTATTTCTGCAATTGTGTAAAAAGTTTAGATTAAAAGCTTTGTAATTCTTAGAAGTCTCTCTGAAATAGGAGATCTACAGCCAGCAGAAATCCCAAGTAGAGTGACTGATATYGAGGCAAAGGCTCCTCTACCATCAGGAGCTGTCTGACCAGCAGATGAGTTACGCTGTTACACCAAAGACAAGACAGAGCACCGTTTGTGCTGTCTTTTGCAAAGCTGGTAGTGGGAGAATGCTGACAAAGAAATTGCTAATGTGTACTGAAGTTTATGATGGCATGATGGAGGCAGGTGTAAGGTGGTGGAAGCAGGAGTGGATATGGTTATGGAAATAGATTTTATTTGTTGTTAGTTATCAGATAGGTACTTGTACATTTAAGTTTTTATAGATGTAGACATAAAAACTCTAGGTCATAGTACTGTAAAATATTGGCTGTGTAAACTGCATATGTAATGTTGTGAATTAATCCTTAGAATCAGAAGAAGAATTTTATGATGCACTAAGCAGTCCTGAGGAAGATGTACCATTTTTTGAAGCCTCATCTGATTCCCTCAAGCGTGTTAGCAGTACAAGGCGAAAAACCCTACGCAAACAAGACTCTTTGAAAAATATAACAGAATTCCAGCTAAGGTTTGAAGTAGCTGAGGTAAAATTACTTTTTAAATTTCCCTGAAGCACATCAGAACTGTGATTTTTCCATGYTTATTGTGSTTATAAATCCACCTGCAGAAATACTYGTTCCCCATTTTTTTCTGGAAYTATTATTCAGTTTTTTTCCAAGTCATAGTTACTTCCTTGTCGTCACTGAAATGCTTTGATTTATCCACTTCATTTTGCAATTCACTTTGTCACTGAATTTTCTTTACCGATCTCTCAGATATCACATTATGTTTTAGCTAAATATGTGATTGTGGCATTTTTTTTACAGATACTGCTATGTTCAGTGGGAAAACTTCATTAATGTTTTATCTTGTAACAAGCACCGTATTTTTCTGCTCTAGTTTTTCCCAGAGCCTGTTGTTCACACACAAAAATCTGTAACATCTTCATTATGTAGACTTTTCTGTGTACTTGCTGTTTTAGACTTGAGGAGAAAGAAGGAGAGTATTTTATCCAAGTGCAAGAACACTTTCTAGCTGTATCAGTTGCTCTGGTGAAAGAGGTGGCCTCTTAACACTTTTATTATCTTTGTCACTGGACCATCATGGCTATGACAGTGTTATTCCTGCTACTCAGTGTATTTTACTTCACATTTATTTTAAAAATAAATCATACACATTCAGTTAACTTTACAAATTCTGTTTTAGGGTAGGGCTTACAGAATGTCTTCAATATATCATAGTTCGCTTGCAACATACTATATACTACACCTTTGCTACAAAGAAAACTGAAATTTACTCTTTGTGTGATGTCAAGACCTTGTTTAAGATCCACAGTCTAAAGGAAGATGCTGTGTTTTATGTTATTTTCTAATGGCAACTAACTTACAATCCTTAAAAAAATATGGACTCTGTTAGAAATGACCTGTGTGTTACTCAAAGTTTAAAATTACTTAGTGAATTCGGTTTTGATTTTCCTTTTTTATAGACAGCATTACATTGAAAGGAAGAATACATACATTTGTTAGATTGTCAAAGTCAGATTCAACAGCTCAGCTAGGTATTTATTTAACAACAGTATTGTCATGCATGGGTGAAAAGCTGGTAAATCCTCTTGCCTGACATTCATCTTGGGAATCTAATTCTTAGCAGTAGAGTTCAGAGAAATTCCAGTGAAAGTAATAAACATTTTATGCTGACTGAAAATCTAGTTTTGACTGTGTTGAACATTGCTGAGTGCTGTACAGAATTGTTTTTAAAAATAATTCAGTTTATGTAATAGTTACTTTGGTATTACATACATGCATGTTTAAAGTTTTTGTTTCAAGAACAGTGACCAGTACTGCTTGTTGAATTGTTCATTTTTTCCAAGGCGTTTGCTGCATAAAATTAAATGATCAATACACAAATAGACATTAACCAATAAAATGTAAGCAAATATATCTTCTATGAAGACTAAGAAGATAATCCGTCACTGCTTTTGAGTGTGTGTTTTGTTTGGGCTTTTTTTAGGTCTTAATTAAATTATGCCGTCTTGCTGGTAATACTGAGATGCCTGTGCTGCAGCTTGATATTTTGGGCTTAGGCACTGAATATAAAGTAAGAAAATTTGACATGACTGCAAGTGCTTTCCTTCATGAAATTGGTCTTCTGTGTCCAGAGTACATGGGTAAGTATTTGTAATCTATTAAAAATTATTCACAACTAATACTGAGTATTTGTGTTAAAAAACGTCYGTAGAGCTTTTGTCAAATAAGGAAAGCTTGCCTCCTCAGTTAAATTCAGGGCTGAGGGGAAGTAAATCAGGACCTCATCCTTTTGYTAGTGCTTTGGTAAACATGTTCTGGTGCTGATGATTGTAGAGAGACATCTAATTATTTTATATCTACAAAAGCAGTTTTGTGATTGAATAGTAATGACAGCTAGTAGCCTAGTTTGCAATTTATAGATTAAGAAAATTTAATTTGTTTTTTCTTTAAAAAAGGTAAATTTCTGTATTTTATGTTTGTTATTATTATGTTTGTTATTATTTGTTATWATTATTAKATATTGTTATTATTATTATGTTTGTGGATTTTTTTTTAGATGATAATGACAAGCCAGTTTACATAATTACTACATTGGATAATGTAGAAGATGATCTTCTCACTCTGGAGTATATAAAGGTTAGAAAAGAGTAGACTTTGCTTTTGAATTGTAATCCTGTCATAAACAGCATATTAACATGCAGCAGATGCTGAAGTTTTTTTCCCATACTTACTGATGTTTTTAACATCTTGAGAGTCATGTGCMAAGGTTGCTCCAATTAAACTTGAGWTGTAGTGCTTTTGAAAATAAGTTTTCTCTAATGGAATTTGCAAACTTCTGATTTATTTGTTTATGTGCACTTTTGGTGAAATAGACTGATATTAAAGGACCAGAAGTGAAAACTGTCTATCAGAACGTTCTGCAGAAAATAAAGGTATGATTCCTTTTTTTTAACATAAATTTTTCATTGTGGGAAGGGAGGCATATTGGCTAAACAAAAATTTTTCTTTTAGGTGAACTTTTCATCTCTAGATGTTCATTTGCATACTGAAGCTCTGCTGAATGCTATGAACTATCTGACTAATCTTCTACCCAAAGAAGGAATTAAAGTTGCAGAAGAACCAGTCCATGAAAAAGCAGAGGAGAAGAAAGATGTTCTTAAGAAATTAAGTAAGTTTGTGTGTTATTTTCTCCTCTTTTCATTCTTAAGGAAGAAAACAAACGTATTTTCTATTTTTATACACCTGTCAATAATGAATGAGATACGATATCAACTTCTTGATATGAGAAGTTTTGCTTAGGGTTATATTTGCTTATAGGGTTAAATCCTTAGCCACGTGCAGTTTTCTCACATTTAGGTCAAAGCTTACCTTTGCTATGTATTGGAGGCTCTGAGCAATGTAAATAGAAAACCCATAAATGGTTTTCAGGGGTTTTTTTTGTCTTTTTTCCTCGTATGAATTAAGGCGCCTGATGGCCTTACATTATTACCTTGTACTTGGGGAGAATCAACCTCCTGCTTGCTGTGTGGTTCAAAGGGATACCAAAATATTACATGTTCTTGTTGAAGAATGGTAACTTTTGTTATTTTTTATTCTCCATAGCATCAAAAAAATCTAAGTATGAAGATGTTATTGACTTCGTTATCTGTGCAGATTTATCATGTTTGCGTATTTTTATCAGAGAGAAAAAACACAGAATAGCTGAAATTCACATTGAAGGTAGGAATAAAACTTTAATCACAAAGACATGAAATTTTATAACTGGAATAGTGTACAGATTTTGTATGTCTCATTTTTTGAGGTCTGGACAGCCAAGTGATCGTGAAGAAAGCAGCAACCGATGTGACTGCAAAACTGAAGAACATCATTGTTGTGGATTCTGATGAGACAGCATTGTATAAAAAGGTAGTCATATGCATAGGGATTGATTTTTTTTTAATGGGTGCTAAATTACTTGCTCTGTAGACTCTACTGTGATTTTTTTCCACTCATCTTTTATGTATTTATTGGGAGTACCATCCTCTGTAGACAGATTGATTTTACTCTCACAGCCAGTAATTACTAGGCTGACATTAATTTGTGCAACTGTGATATTCAGCTGCTTGTTGTGCCTCTTACTCTGCTAACTTTAATGAAATGAATTATTCAAGCTGAGATTTCAACTAAATATTTTCAGCTGTTTCAGTGGATTTTAATTTTTTTTTTTCATATATTGTTGAGATATTTGAAGTAAAAATGTCTTAGTGGTGTGAGGTACTGCATTTTGTTTTGGAGTGAAATTTCTCCAGTGTGTAAGTTTTTACAGTAGYAATACTATTTTTTTTCTTCTTAAGGCTCTTTACATCACAGGAAAAGAAGTATTCAACTTCAGAATGGTATCATATGTGAATGCTACAGATGGCATTGCATATACAAATATGGATGTTGTTGACAATCGTATTTACCTAATTGTTGGGTGTATTCAAGTRGTTTTTGTCAACAAGTTTGTTTCATCTATTTTGGTAAGTTAAATTTTCTAGGTACTGTTTGTTAGCATCCAGGTAAAGTTATCAGAGCAAGAAAGGGATAAAAGCATTCCTTATGTAGTGGTACTCTTATRTTGTAAAAGATTTACTGAGATTGATGGTTGGGCTACTTTTCTTCTACATGTTTTTTACTGTGGAGTAAATAAGTAAGTAACAAGATTTGCTATTAATTATGGTAATGTTTTTCTTAGATGATTTGTGGCAGCTGTTAAATATACATACTATTCATTATTTGTAACACTGAAATGTCAGTAAGAAACCRTGAAAATTAATTATGGAAATAGCCCTTTCCATAAGTTCTGCTAAGTAAATCAATCTTTTGCTGCTCATATGATTAAATAAAATATAATTCCTACAAGTCATATTACGAGGTCATTGCTCTTACTGTCTAATTTTGCAAATATTTCTTATGGAAGTTTATTTATATATATGCATAATTTGTCATATTTGAGGGAAGATTATCCTCTTAAAGAATTTGGAAAATATATATAGCAAAAATAACTTCTTAAGATGGTTTTTTGAGTTACAGTGATTCATAATGTTTTTGAAGTAGTGTCGTGCTTCATAATTGATTCCTGAGATGTGTATTCTTTTCCTAGGCTTTTGTAAATAACTTTCAAGCWGCCAAAGAAGCTTTTACTGAGGCAACTGTTCAAGCAGCAGAGAAAGCAGCTACAGGTGTAAAAGGGTTAGCAGAGCGTAGTTCCCGTTTGGCCCTAGATATCAATATCAAAGCACCTGTTGTGATAGTTCCACAATCTGCAAAGTCTGCAAATGTCCTGGTGGCTGACTTTGGTCTAATCACCGTGAAGAACCAATTCTTTATTGCTAAAACAAAGACACGATATAATCTTCCACCTGTTATTGACTCTATGACGGTGAAATTGAGTGAACTAAAGTTATACAGGTAATGTAGTGTCAATATTCTTAAAACTCATTAAATCCTTTTGGGATTATTCTGTTAGAGAGCTTTGAGGAGTTGTTAAATAATTAGTTTATGGTTGGTGACTGACAGATACACTATTATCTTGGAATGTAACAGCAAACTAATATTTTTTAAAGTAATGAAAATATATGGTTTAGGAAAAAGAGCTGTCTACACATCTTTAAATAGAAGCAAATGTTTGTTTTGGGAAAATTGTATAGTACTATAGACTTATGCATTACTCATTACTTTCAGACAGTTTATACCTATTTGTATTAGATTAATTTGATGGGATTTTCAAGCTATGCATAACAGGAAAGATACTGAGTCAGGTAGCCATAAAGAACTGTTTGAAAATGGTCCTTGGTGCAGGGTATTTGTGAGGTGAGAGGGAAGGGAAGGGGATTTTCAAACCCAGTTGAAGAGTACTGAAGAAAGAAGGAATTGCTCTCCATCAGAGAGGAGGTAAGAGATCCTGACTTACAAGAGTTTGTGTGTTGAATGCTTAGTATGTGCTTGATACCTCCTCCCTGCCAAGCAGAGATGTCTAGTTGGTGGAGTAAGGCTTTAACTAGAGTTACTTGGAGAAATATAAAGGCATTTTTATAGCATTATTGATAAAGACGAGGAGAAGACAGAAATGCATTCGTTAGAATGTGTAAATGAATGATATTAAGCTGGGAGTGTTTTGTTTCTTTTCACAGATCTTACTATGAGCAAGATTCTTTGCAAAGTGAAGTACAGCTGCTGCAGCCAGTCAATCTGGAACTAGCTGTTGAACGAAATTTAGCTGCTGCGTGGTATAATGAAGTTCCTGATATTGAAATATCTGGCCGACTCAAGCCTATGAATGTAAGCGCTTGTTTCTGAAAGCAACTATTAAAATACTTCTGGAAAATAGATTTATTTTTCTCTATAAATAAAGTCCAAGCTCAGTAGTTAGGGTATTGTTTGATTTAAATTCAGAGAGATAGAGTGGATTTCATTGTTTCACAGGGGAAATGGAAGTGAATAGGTTTCTGTTTAAATTAAGCTCCATATTTCATCTGTGGTACTCCTGACAGACTTTGTACTGTGAATTACTGTTGCTAGTTTAAAATGATTTTGCTGTCATAGCCTTCTTTTACCTGTCAATGTCTTTCAATGAAGGATTTGAAAAGTTGGGTTTATTGCTTTGTTCAATAGTAGTGCTGAATTTGTACCCATAGCAAGCCTGAATAGTGATCTACTGTGTCACATACACACTCAAAACTCTATTAGGCTGGATGGGATTCCTCCTAGGGTGATTTAAATTTAATATAAAAAATAAATCTAACATGAATTAAAATTTAAACATAACATAATTTAAATCTAGAAAGGCTGTGAGGTGTATGAGGGAAACCAATCTGCCAGATTTGGAAATAAAACTCGTAACTTTTACTGTAAACTAACTATTACTGCAAAGTGCTTTGTGAGTAAATGCCAATAATAGTTTTGGTTGACTGTAAGTCAAACTGTATGGATGTTCTAACATTTCACTTTCTAAATTGTAACTTGGTAGGGAAACTTTGTGAATGAAACAAAATGTGACTGACTTCTGATTTCTAGAAATTACTGTAAAGTGTTGTGTGAATTTGAGAAAACTGTTTAGTGTCCTAAACAGAAACTCAGATGAGATTAATTGATTTATCTGTTTATTTGTAAGATTTGATTTTATTTACCAAAAGTTATGTGAACAGAGATATTCTGATTTTCATTCCAATCTTTGTTAAAGCTAATTCTCAGTCAGGAAGATATTACCACTATACTGAGGACGCTAAATGAAAATGCAGGTGAAAGCTCTGATGCATCGGCGGCTTTGCCAGAGTTGAAAGARTCAGCTAGTCATTCTAGTACTTCACATCAGTCTGCAGGTAATATTTTCTAAGATAACATCATCTAGCATTTTTAGATAAAATATATTACTTCTGGTGGAATTGCATTTATAAAAGGATGTCAGATTCATTTGTGTATTCCAATATCATAGAATCACAGAGTCATTAAGGTTGGAGAAGATCTCCAAGATCATCACATGCAAGCTTTGACTAAACACCACTATGTCAAATGAACCATAGCATTAAATGCCACATCCAGGTTTCCTTAAGCACTTCTGGGGGTGATGACCTTACCACCTCCCTGAGCAGAAATTCTTCCTGATGTGCAGTCTGATTACCCTGTGTCAGCTTGAGGCTGTGTCGTCTTGTCCTGTCACTCTCTGGCTGCCTGTGAAAAGAGACCAGGCCCCCATCTTGCTGCAACCTCCTTTCAAGTAGTTGTAGAGAACAGTAGCGTCCCTTTGAGCTTGCTTTTTGCTGCCTGAACAGCGCCAGCTCCCTCAGTCACTCTTCATATAACTTGGCTTTCCATTCACCAGCATGGTGATCTGGAGCTGTGAGACCATTTACCAGCTCCATTGCCCTTCTCTTCAGGATATTATTCAGTACCTCAGTGTCTTTGTTTTGTGAGGGGCTCAGAACTGGAAACAGGCTTTGAGGTGCAACTTCACTTTGAGTACTGTCTGTGAGTACTCTGGGGACAATCCCTGTTCTGGTCTTGTTGGCCACACTGTTTTTAATACAAGCAAGAATGACATGGGCCTTCTTGGCCACCTGGGCACATGCTGGCTTGTATTCATCCACTATTAACCTGCACCCTCAGAYGCTTTCTTCTGGACAGCTTCATTGTCTCGTTTCTGCTTACCCTCTGACAACCTCTCTATATGCATTCCAAGTAACCTCACCCTCCTTACATTTCCTATTTGTGAGTAGTGACAGGATCTCTTTATTTATCCATGGAGGTCTCTTGTCCCCTTTGGCTGATTTCTTGCTCACTGGCATGCATTGGGATGCCAGTTCTTGAGCCTGGAGAAAGTGATCCTTTATTTTCAACGGCTCTTCCTTGCAGGGCCTGTTCCTGTGGGATTCTTCCAAGAAAATTCCCTAAAATGACTAAAGTTAGCTCTCTTGAAGTCTACACTTACAATCTTACCTGCTGCACTGTTCACTCCTCCCACTCTACTGAACTCCACAATCTTGTGGTCACTCCAGCCAAGGCTTCCTCCAACCTTCACATTCCCAACAAAGCCTTCCCAGTTTGTTAGTGTGAGGTCAGACACCAGAACAATCCATGTGGGACCCTCCACTCTCCATTACAGGAAGCTGYGATCAGTGCTTTTCAGGAACCTCCTGGGCTGTTTGTGCTGGTTCTGCAGATACCAGGGTAGTTAAATCCCCCCACAAGAACCGGCACCTGTGACTCTGAGGCTGCTTCAGGCTGCCTGTTGAAGGCCTCATCCAATTCCTCCTCCTGCTCAGGTGGCCTGTAGCAAGCACCTACAACAGTGGCACCCCTA
>NW_026623286.1:861629-888273 GCF_030028575.1 Malurus melanocephalus
CCCCCCCCCAAGATGAGCAACATTGAGCTTGAAACATTCCAGTTGTCGCCTTGCAGAAAAAGCTTTTCCTAAATTAGCAGGCAGTCCTTAATGACAGCATTACAGTCATGTGAGCTGTCCCACCACATCTGTCATTGTAATGAGGTCAGAGTCCTTTGCACACACGTTTCTTGTTCCTCTTGTTTGTTCTCCATATGGTAAGTCTTTGTGTGCAGACACTATAGAAGTATTTGATATTGCAAAGGATGCTCCATAAGTCTGTCTTGTGGTTACATCTTTGGATGCTTTTAYTCACTGGATGTATGCCGTCATAAGCCTCCTGTGGCTGCTTGGGTGGTCATTGTAGTTCTGCACTTCCCACACCTTATGGCTCTGTCCCCATCCCGCTTCAAATCTAATTTAAATCTCTCTTAACAAGCCCTGAGTTAAGATCCATTTTCCCCTTTGAGGCAGGAGGATGCTGTTTGTTGCCAGCAGGATCAGTGTTCCATGAACTGACTCATGGAAAAAAACCCCAAAATTCTAATGATAACACGGAATTGTGTTACCAATCAGTTCATCTGCATGATTTTCCTGACAGGATAGAACAGAACGCAACTTTTGCTCTTGTAGTGATGAGAAATGACATGGACCCCTCAGGCAGGTGGAAAGAGGAAATGGTGTATTGCAAAACCCAGGGTTTTTACAGCTGGGTGTAAAAAAAATTTTGGCTTGTTATAGGTTTACATTCTTGTGAAGCGCAACAAAGTTTTTTAACAACCATCGTAAATCACACCTGGAACACACGATGGTCAGAACCAACCACCATACACTGTGGTGTGAGCATTTATGTTCTATCACTTGCTTTCCAGGGTTATGTAATTTGTTTTTCACCTTTAGTTTAGCTGACTCATTCCAGCATCCTTCTCTGGTTAGCTAAAGTAATAGGAGAGAGCAGGAGTTTTACAACGGTAACAAAGCTCTTGTTCTGTAGTGTTTTGCTTAACTGCTATGTGCTCCAGATCCTGTCTCCGAGTAATATCTCTTATTTGAGTCCCTGGGGGGCTGCAGGCTTCCCTTTCCAGTTGGCATACAGGGCCCTCAGTTCCTCTCAGAAGTGAGCCACCTGCAGCAATTACTTTTCTTTCTCTCCTTAACCTGAAATTGTGATGCATCTAGTTGACTGACTTGCTCTAGGCGACACCCCAGATAGACCTTCACCTTCACTATCATTTGCTTCACTCTCAAGTTCCAGAGCCTCATGCCTATTCTGTAAGGTTACCTGAGAAAGCAAGGGAGGTGATTTTCCTTCTGCCCCCAGCAAGGACTTGTTTCCRTTTCCCCTTGTCTTTTAAATCCCTTCTTTCTGTTTGAAACAAGAGTGTTGGAGTTCCTCTGATTCCTGTTGAACTCCCGTCTCCTGCATTTCTGTCAGGAATTTTCACTAGTCTGTTTTTCTGTCACACTCCCTGATAACTCTTCAGCCTGTCCACTGCCTCTGTAAGATCTACTACCAGGTTCAACAGATCAWCCGCTTTGTCCCACTGCACAAAGTGTAGTCTCCTCTGCCTTCTGGTGCTAATGCCAGGCTCCATCACTCGCTGCAGCTGCAGACCTGGACAGCTGCATGCATCTGAGGAAGCTCGTTCTGGGTTACCAATCTCCTACTAGCAATGGCTTTTGGCTGTATGGAGACCACTGTTGTGTCTTCTCATGGGGTAGGTGAAAACTGCCTGGTGAGCTCTGCTCAGGAGCTGGGAAGGTCGCTGTGCCCTCCTACGTGCCCTGTCTATGTGAACTGCTGCACCAAGGGCTGTGCCACATCCTTCTGATGTGCCATGTCCTGTTTTGCCTGCCTTTTCACTGTGCTTCAAGTTGCTCATGCTCTCTAGAGTAATTTAAATCTCCCTTGGTTGCTCTGGCAAGGCTCTCACCATGTCAGCCTCACTAATGAGAGCTCCTAAACCTCCCTGCCAGGTCTCTCCTCACTCTTGGGTTTTCCTGACTCTGGGAACCCCCTGCCAGGCTTTTTGAGGTGTTTTGCCCTGCAAATTAACTGTAGCCACTGCTTCTGTTGCTGCTGTCACTGCATGCCTCACCAGCTGATGAGTTCATTCGACTGCCAGTGCATCTATTATCTTGTCATTGTAGTYTGAGCTTTATCTGACAGTAAAGATAATAAATAGGAGCAGCTGGGCCACCATACTGAATTTTGGAGCATGACATTTTAATGTGAGGACTGTCTTGTTTCTGGCCATAATGCAAGGCAGCACTTAAGATCTGCTGACTGCAGTAGGTAACATCCCAGCTTTGGAAACCTGCCATGTTGCACTCATTCCTTTATATACTGGTATCATTGTTCAGATGTAGATCTGTTTGTCTGTTTTAATGATGGCATCCCTGAAAGTTGGTAGTATTTCAGTACATATCTTTGCCCGYAGATGGTTCAGCAGACACTAGAAAAAAGCAAGTGAAGTTAAGAAAACCATCTCTTGTTGAATTCCTTTATTAGATGTGCCAAACAGCTAAAATGTGGCAAATGAGCAAATGAGGATGAAAGTAAATTTGTAATGTTCTTGCACACAGTGCTGTATAACATCATGGGGAAGTTGTACATTTATGGTTTAAAGATGGCAGAAATTACATGTAAGGGTAGTGCTTCATACTCTCAAAAATTGTGTCGTTTTGCTAAAAGTAGTTACAGAAAGCATAATGAGCATATTAAGTGTACATGGATTTATCTGTTGAAAAAAAGGCAAATTGCTGTCTTTGTGGTTGAAATGAGGATGTTTTGTTTTGGTTTATCTTTTTACTTATTTATAATCAGATAATCKTAATATTAACTATTTTCTGATTTCTGAAAGGAGTAACTGTTGTGACATCAGCTGTGGTAGAAATGCATTCACCTATGAAAATAAAAACGACGCTAAAACTGGATGTCAGATTTGACTCTCTGACTTTAGTATTGTATAGTCCAGGTTCAAAACAGGTAAGTATAATTTTGGTTACAAAGATAAATCAACAGCTTTAGGGTTGCCTAGCATCCTGGAAGTTCTGAACAAGAATAGGCTAATTTATAGTAGAGAAAGTGTGTTCTAGCAATAATAACAAGTGTGATGGAAATTATAAAACAGCTATTTTAGCTAAATCACTTGGCACATATTGCAGGAAACAGAAGAACCAGTGGTAGTACATAATACATCTTCTGGCATCTTCTGTCATCTGACTAAAAATACGATGAAATTTTATATTAATTTAAAATATAGTCTTCTATAAAATGTAGAAGAAAACAATGCAGAGGAATGAAACATTCATTGGTTACACTCATATGTGAACATGGATTCATACAGAAATGTGGAGAAAGATTTTTAAATTTGTCAGCAGAACAATTTATATTCATCTTGGTTTAAAGATAAAAAACTTGTCACCAGATTTCTGACTCAAAGTTTGCAATTTATTGTAAACTTAGGTTATTTTAGATTTTAAACAATTTTTTGGTGTGTGGCTAAACACTACACGGTTGTAAGAGACAACATTTATTTTCTCGTTTGTCACCTTTACATACACTGTGTGTTTTTACATAAAACAAACCATTACTTTACACTGCATCACTTTCTTTAAGCATTGTGTCTCACTTACATAAGCATGCTTTAGAAGAAAGATGGTACAAAGGTAAATCTTCATTTTTTTAAAGTTTTCTTTCTCTTTATATTGTGGTTGTCTTCTGAATTAGCAGTGAGTTTATTTATTATTATTGGAAATACTATCAATTAGAATGAAACTGTATCACATCCAGATACTATTTTCACTACCTGTAACCACATCTACAAACATTTGATTTAAACAGGTTAACAGTTCTGATCAAAGAGATGACCTTTTGAAGCTTGCAGAGTTTAAATTAGTTTTGATATCAGCTGCTCTGAAAATGTTATCAGATGGTTCAATGAATGCTTCAGTCAAGCTGGCAAACTGTACATTAGATGATAAAAGAGAGTCAATCCAGAAGGCTACACCAAGGTCTGTAATTTGATATAATTTACTGTTTGTTAGACAAAGAGTTCCTAATGTTTTCATCTTATTAGAATTCTGTTAAAACTGCAGTTGTTTTAGTGTAGGGGTCCTTACAGTACCTGTTACTGTGGATTTACTTTTCTTACTTGGCTTCTGTTCCATGTAACTTTATGAGAGACCAAAATAAATGCTAGATACAAAAAATGAAATAAATTGAACTTTGGATATGAATTTAATAAACACACATAATAAACAATTCTGCTTTCCAATTTAATTAAGTGCTAAGTAAGACTGTGATGGTGTTTCATGAATAGTAACAAACCTCAATATAGGACTTTCAATGTAAATCATAATTTCGAGAAATTATGATGATTTGGCTTGTTTATAGGTGATGTTTTAAAATTATTTGTGTTACTTTTGAAATTCACTCTTGTTAATGTATTTCAACTGGAATGAGAATCTTGAATGTTTTTCAGTATTTGTGGCTGGCTTAATAATTTTTTATCAAATGCCTCCTTAATTGTCTTCCAGAATGGTGGAAATGAAACATGGATTTGAAAAAAAAGTTATGGTGGATATAAACTACAAACAGGGGAGAGATGGAACTCTTCTTGATGTCATTGTTCAAGAGATATATCTTTGTGCGAGCATGGAGTTTCTAATTACTGTAGCAGATATATTCCTAAAGGCAAATGCAGAAAGTGCTGCTGCACAGAGACATACCAAACAGTCATTACATTCAAAGGACCAAGGTATAAACCAGTATATACTGGAAATAGTTTAAAATCTGTATTTCAATCTAGTTTAATTTTAGTATTGTAATACTTCATAAAAAATACAATATTCCTTTTATGCTACTTCCTGGTTTTATGTATATAGAACAGCTTCTTGTTACCATTGATGTCGCTATCTTTGCATCATGAAATAGATTCATGACCTTTAGTCTTCGTTTCCAAATGAAGGGTAGTCTTACTACCTAAAAATGTATGTTTAAAATAAAATGGAAGGAATGATGGAGCATATTATATTATGCTTTCACATGGAATCGGCCTGCCTGACACTGCTGCCTAGAAATGTTTTCACTTCACTTGCCCACTGATGTGTATTTTTCTCTGCATCAGAGAACAGACTTTTAGCTTGAGTAACTGACATGAAAAATTGGTCCATTAAAGCATCAGAGCAGGAAATAGTCTTTTTATGCTTCCATGCCTCAGGTAGTTCACATCAGGTGTACCAAGCAAGTTCTGGTTCTTTTTGGTGTTKTTTTCCTATACCCTGAATATCATAGTTGTGTCCCTCTCAGCCAGGCTGCTGTGATTATTTGCTGATGATCAAAATCTAAATGATAAGGAAGTCTTATATGCATGTATATTTTTATTGCAAGTGGTTACATCAAGCATCAGTAAATGTTGTGTTATTGTCCCGTGGAAAAATGTGGGTTTGCTATTCCTGAGATCAGAAAATGTGCCTATCATTTTCATAAGACCCTTATCATGGTTGGCAGATGTAGGTATAGAGTGAAGCTGATACAGTTGTTAATGTCAGAGATAGTAACAGTGGTGATACTGTTAGCCTTCTCATTTTGACTCTGAAGCTTAGTGGAATCTTTTGTTGTACCCAAGAGTAATTAGATATTAAATGTTTTTTTTGCCTGCAGTGAAGAGCCTAGAAATAAGTCCATTGCAGGGATCTATAAATTTACTGAAACCAGTTATGCTAGATTTTACCACTAAATATGTAAAACTTCCCTCTAAGTTACAATAATTAAATGATTATGGTAATTAATATGATTAGCTATAGTAAGTATTATTAAATATTAATAATGAAATCACAAGTAAAAAATCAATATGTTATCTTTTAAGAATTAAACAAATATAATTTTTGTTTCTGAAGCACCTGCGCAGCCTGTATCTACGATGGAAATGAACATTGTTGTTAAAAATCCAGAGATTGTGTTTGTGGGTGATTTAACAAGAAGTGATGCTCCTGCATTGGTGGTTACAACTCAGTGTGAGATCTTCATTAAAAATAGTCCTGAAAGGCACAACATGACAGCTGCTGTTAAGGAGATACAGATGAAAGCATGTCCATTTCTTCCAGAGGAAAGGAAAGGGAATGTAACTACGGTGAGTTTGCAACCATTCACTGTGTATTTAAAAGGTGTTGTGTAACTTATACTGCTAAAATACAACTTATTTCTGAAGTGTTCATCATTGAAATATATAGTTAAAGATTGATGAGTACAATTTTGAGGTCAACATTTTGTTGATTTTATTCTCTTTTGTCTGATGTGATTAAAGCATCATCTTGATTTGTGGCATTGGGTTTTGCTTTGTATGACAAGCTGCAAAGAGCACGAAGGAGTAAAGTGTAAAGCCAAATAAACAGAATTTTATAAGTGTAGGCTATGTCAAATGCAATGTAGTAAATTTGGAATTTTATAATTATAAGAATTTGCATTAAATGGCTGTGTAAGATAATAACTGTCACAAAAAATAATTGGAAGTGCATGTTATGAAATAGTTTAGTTACCATATGTTGTTTATAAATTCTTCAATGTTAAGATATGTACATCTGTTATATTAAAGTTTCCTGTTTATATTTTGGCAACAGAATCAGACTTCATAGTTACTGACCAGGTGGAAGTGCATTGACTCCTGGAGTTTCTTACAGCTTTTCTGCCTTTACAGCAGAGTGTACCTCAGATAACTCTGTGATGATRTTGTTGCATCAGAGAAAAATTTCAAATTGACTGTATATCCAACAGTTACCAATGTTCTCAGACGAGAGATGAATTTTGAAAAGCAAGTCTTTTCAGCTCGCTGTTAATGCCTGCTTCCTTATGGAGTACATAGGAAAGGTCATAGCTATGAACACAAAGGACTGGGGCTTCCCCTTCGTTCCAATTTCAGGTGGAATCATAGCACCTCAGTTTACTCCTTGGGTATACACAGTCTTTAGTTGCACTAAAATRTTAATCCAGTAATTTAGAAAGTGAGGCATTTGCCATAACAATACAAAGTCGTGTGACTTCCGTTTTTGTAACTTGCAAATGCACCATAAATATTAATTACTTTGTAGAAAGCTATTGGAAGGCTTCACACCAAGTTTTCCCTCTTACAGGAATACCTTCTGATGGAATCTCTTATCTCAGACTGTAGAAACAGAGAAAAAGACCTGAATCTGACAGAATGCTTGTGCTATAGATACAGAAAAAAACTTCAGAGGACACTAGCTTTAATGCTTAAAACACTACCTTCCTTGAAAGATTCAGAAAGTTCTTGAGAAGAGTACAAAAAAAAAAAAAAGAGACTTTTCCCTGCAGGTAGCAGCATAATTGCTCATTTTAAAAACATGTATGTAAGCAAACCTCTGAACACAGGTTTTCTGTAAACAATCTAATGTCAGTCTTGGAAATTGAGTTGGATGAAATCAACTTTTTGATGACAAAATCATCAAGATTGAAAGAGACCTTTGAGATCTTTTAGTCCACCTATCAACCCAGCGCCACCTTAGACACTCTTAAAGTGTGACATCCCCAAGTGTCATGTGCAGACACCAAATCGGGAAACTAACCTCTGGATTTAAAGTAACATGAGTGATGAGGGGTTTTTGTATGTTTCTCACATGTCCGTTGATCTAAAGAGAAATATGTTATTTTTTATTCCTGAGTGTAACACAGAATATAAATTAAAAAAAGGAATTTGAGCAATACAGTATAAAATATTATTATGGACCCCAAATTCCACTAGACCAAACTAATTTGGGAAAAGTTAGGTCAAACTGATTCAGAGTATTTCTATGACTCCAGCAACTGATCCAGATACGGGCAGAGATGTCAGAAAAGATTGCAAAATCAATATGATTTAAAATTACAGTTTTTTAAAAACTTACYATCTCACATAGGAATTGGAGAGCAAATTTTCCTGTCTGTACTCTATGTCAGTAGAGTCTGATTACATGTGAGTGCTCTATTAATGACATTGCACTGATTTTGTTTATAGTGTACCTTAGATTTGGTGTACTTTAGGAACTGAAAACGTGCAGGTACTGATTGCAGCASCAATCTGGAACTGAGTGATTGTTACTCAGTTACATCATTCTTCAGTAAAACTGTAACTGTGTTGTTGCTGTGTTGCAATTGAAAATCTGGTTCTCAAAAATCAGGGGCATGGCAGTGACTACACTGTCACTGGAGGTATTTGCAGACTTTTGCATGACACTGTCATTGCATTGGAGGTATTTGCAGACTTTACCTGAAAAATGGAGTTACAGAAGTAGCTAACRTTTGAATCTTGAATGGTTGAGAATGGCTGAGGTCTTGCTTCTGGATACTCTTTTCTTTCAACATGTTATTAATATTCAGAGTTTTCTTTATTTTGAAGAACAAAATAATGGTAAGTTTTCTTTCAGTACTTTTTATGTGTATGATTTAAAAGTATGGGTTTGAATTTTTTTCATTTATATGGCATATGTTTTTACTTTATTGTATAGGTATTGCAGCCTTGTGACTTATTCTTTGAAATGAAACAGTATGGTACTGATCCACAAAGAGCTGATTTAACAATTAAATCTCTAACAATAAAAGTAAGTAGATGTTTATTGTGTTTTTAGTTTTGTACTTCCTGGTCATCAGGCTATGAAGTTGCTTCAGGAATTACCAAAGTGGAAAATTGTTCCTGTTCTGCATTAGGTTGCCCACCTGTTTAGCATGTCAAAACAAATAAAATTGAAAATGAACAACTGTGTCACTATGCTTCGGTTTTGAAATCTGTATTTTATAAAATGGCCTGGTGTGCAGACATAAGTTTTGAAGTAGTCAGATGCATCATTGAATGATGGAGTTTAGAAAGCTTTCATGTGGAAATATGGCAGGRTTGAAAATCTGACAGGATTGAACTATAGCTTGTGGAAGGGAAATACCTTCAAATAAGAGAGTCTTGTAGAAAGTGGAAGTGTTTTATTATTGTGATGTATTCATTGTGCTTTTTTATGTGAAACTGTTTCTGTACTGGCTTCTCATTTCCAATTATTTCAATTTCTTATTTGTAGGTTTCACCAATAATTATAAACACAGTAATTACTATTACATCAGCTCTTTATCAAACTACAGAAACAGCGGAAGAAGAGATCAATCAAATTCCTCCTGACTTGTGGAATAAAAAAGATATAAAAAATCTGAAAATGTGGTTTCTTGAAGAGACGAGTGAAAATGAAGATAAAAATCCAACCACTGAACTGGTTCCCACAGGAGAGTCATTGAAAATTAATGTAGAATCTGTTCTTATAACACTTGAAGCAGGGGTTGGACACAGAACTGTACCGATGCTTTTAGCCAAGTCCTCATTTGTTGGAGAAGTCAAGAACTGGAGTACTCTAATCAACTTACATTCTTGTCTTGAGCTAGAGGTAAGGAATCCTACATAAAGAAACAAAAGTTTTCYTAGAATTCTAAACCCTATTGTCTAAACATTATATACATGTTATTTAGACAATAACAAGAAAAATAGCCCATATATTTGATAGCTAAACTGCTGCAGATATATGTTGTGGGAACACAGTGGGAATGAGGTGTTAAGGCAGTTAAATCAAAATAAAAATCTAATATATCAGATGAAATGTTGTTAATGGCACAGTAACTGGTGTTCTGCAGCCTCACATTGGCACRTTCCTGAAGACCTGTTGCATCAGTATTAAATGTTTCTGTCTGAAAGTAGCTGTTTTTGTACTAGCTTCTCCAGTTATTCAAATGACTTGGAGAGTGGCAGCTGACTTGGAGAGAAGCAACTGACTTACTAACTGTAAAAATCTTCAGTTAATATTACAGTTGAATATATCATGTTTTGTTTCTATAAAATACAATGTAGTACCAGTATTGTTCATATCACATCCATACTGACTTATATTTGGAAATTAGTACTGTAAAATTCAGTGATGGTTGTAGGTGGATTTTTCCTTATTTATAGTGCTTTTGAATTCCAGTGCCTACCGTTTAAGCCAAAAGTGTATTTTAAGTGACATACATTTTACCACTTATTTGGAACTGAGTCTTAGCAATAGAGACTTAGTTGCCTCATTTATTTTTCTAATGCAGTTATTTCATCTTAGGCTGGCAGCTGAAAGTGCAATCTGATTATCAATCTTTTATATTACCAAAGTAATAATATATTTGTAAATCAGAATTTTTATTTAAGTTGCATGTAAATTCGTGAGTGATTTCTTGATTTTGATAGGTACATTATTTTAATGAAATGTTTGGTGTGTGGGAGCCTTTACTTGAACCACTAGAAGTTGAGAAGACTGATTTATTCAAGCCATGGATTCTTGAAATCAAGGTATAGTTTCCAAAGCTGAACTCAAATATTGCATTCCAATACCTTAGGGAAAACAAATGCTCTCCATCTTTCATTTCTGAAACTAATCTAATAGTGTTGTTTCTTTTTGTTGGTTACTGAGAATTCTTTCCCAAGTAGTGAATGAAATTAGTTCTTGTACTGGGAAAGCTCCAGACTCACAGATCTGTTAAATATTGTCTTTCAGGTGGCAAAATTTGCTTCTAGTTGAACCAGATGGTCATAATAGCTTTGTATCAGTTTGTCTATTAGGCCATATGCTACTGGTGTATTAAATGACTTTGGAAAGACAAACCACTGCTGCTTGTTCTACAGTAGCACGTGTAGCAGAAATATATTGGGAAAAACTGTTACCCGTTGACTGTGTGCTTGAGTACCAAGAGTACTGTGGGAATAGTGCTCTCACCACTTCATTTTCATCTTTCATGGAAATAGTCTAGGTTCTCAAAGTAGATAAACCTTTATCTAAGGTTGGGAGGTACCTTTTGTTCTTTCTTCTGCTGTCTTAACTATTTTATTTATTATTTTCTGACCTTTTTCAAAACTGTTCAAATATTTTTAACCTGAGAGTTTGCTCAGAATTGAAAACCTACCATTTTCCTAGGACTATAATTATCAAAAAACTTTCAACAGTAGCCTCAGAAGGATAAAGATTATGGACTGAGATACTGCAATTAAGAAAATGCTATTAAAAATATCCCCAAGAATTCTCCAGAAAGATACGAGACCTAATGCAGGATATAGGTAGAAGATAATGAATCAAACCTCATGTCTTCTTGTCCAGATATAAAATACAGTGTTTGGAAATACATAAAGGAAAGAAAAACCATAGCAGGACATAGAAATGGGAAAGGGAGACWTAGAGAGTCTTGAGGTGAAACTTGCGCCTACAGGTTGAGTGGGCAGATAAGAATTCTTTAAAATTCTCCTTTCAGATGAAGAAGGCTAAAAAAGCGCTGTTTGAATCTGATGATGATGAAGAAGAGACCTACAAAGTTCCAGAATATAAAACAGTAATACATGTTTCCTCAAAAGACCAGCTCAACATTACGCTGTCCAAGCTTGGATTGCAAATGCTGAGTAACTTGGGCACGGTAAGAAAGATTTCTTAACTGTGCAGTGTTAGAATAGCTAAATGAATGTAATGATCTCTCATCAGAGATCTTCTTGGTGAATTCTTACTCAGTTTATATTTTATATAAATTCTTTTCTTTCCAGGCATTTGCTGAAGCAGCTAGTCAAACTTCAGACATCTTCAAAAAAGACCGAGCACCATTTGTAATAAAAAATGCTTTAGGACTTCCCATCACTGTCTCACCTAGTGATTCCTTTAGTGTCCTTAATGTTGCATTTGGAGCAAAAATATTTCATTTAGAAGATGGAGAGAATTTAAATATGGAATTTGTCAGAACTAAAAATGAGAGTGACCAGTTCACAGCAATGACAACAATGTGTAGCAAGAGATTTTACATTCAGATCTGTAAGTTCCAAAGTTCATGCATCTTCTGTTTTTGTAGTTGTTAATTATGTATAAAACAGTGTCTTGTACGGGTCAATAAGTATTGGAGGACTACCTAACATGAAATGAATGTTTCTTTGAATTCTAGATATGTGGCTGTATTGGAAACCCTGCTTAAGCCTTTACAGCTGAAAGTTATATATATCATGCTTCTTAATTTTTTCAGCATAGGCTTACTACTATGATAAATAATTTATCTAACWTACCTTTATTGCAGTCAGGTATTTGTTTGCATGTATTTGTTATTTCAGAATTCAGCTCCTCAAAATAGTTTTTTTGTTTTATAATTGAGTCCTGTGTATATGTATTTATAGAAGTCTAATCTTAAGGACAGATGTTTTTTAAGAAAAGATTGTTTTAAATAATTTTGAACAAACTGGAGTTTAAAACTGCAATTAAAGTTTAGTGTATGTATTTACAATTTGAATTGATTTATTGTAACAGTTGGCCATTTTTGAAACTCAACTATATGATGTACTAGTTGAACTGTTTTTACAATGTAAGAGCTGTTCCTAGTTAATAAGCTATTACATCTTGCAAACATTTCTTATGAGGCACTAATATTATCTGTAGTGGCAAAATCCACTTAAATATTTGTGTGATTAACTTGTTTACTCTATGTCTTGTGGCAAGAGAAGAATCTTTGCTGTTTCCTTAGTAATACTGCAAGATCAGGATATTTAGAGTACTGATTGTACCTTTTCATCTGGTGGATGGTTTTATATTATTAGATTGAATGACAAAAAATTCTATTGAATGCACATTTTTGTCTTTCAAATGTTTCTTTATGCTCATTTTGAGTGTTCCATGTATCATCTTGTATATTCTAGGTCCTCATAATCATTCTGCTGTGGAAAAGATTCCATTGACAAAAGTGGGTCGATGTATTTACAAAGTGAGACATGAGGAGTCAGGTGTTGAAAGATCCATTGTCTGCCAAATTGACACAGTTGAAGGAAGCAAGATGATAACTATACGCTCCCCTGTTCAGGTCGTTATATATACATAAAATAAATTTTTAGTAAATGAAAATGTCTTTAAATAAACATTGAAAAAATGTATTTAAAAAAACATACCAGAATGCTCCATATAACTTCGCTTTATGTCTGATTTTTCAAGAACAAAAAACTTTATCAAGGTGACAGATGGGTTGGATGCAGGCAGAAATTAATCAGATTTTGGATCAGGCTAATTCATTAGTAATGTTTACTAATACTGGCTCTAATTTTAGTCTTGAATTATTTGCTTTGTATGAAGTAATCAAACGTCTTTTAATCTTACCTTGGTTCTGTAAGTTATCCTTCAATCAGATTTTTTCATTTTCTTATATCCTATACCATTGATAATTAATTTTAAATTCTGTACAGTGTCAGTTGAAAGGTGAGACCTTTGAGTATATGTCTTTTGATTGAATTGTATTTTTGATAGACATTATATGGTTTACAGATACAGTGATGATTCCAGATATTAGTGTTCTGTAGTCATAGTGTTCCTGTTACATTTCAGTTGTTTTTTGTTTTTGCTCAAGGTGGTTTATGACTTGATTAATAACCAAATTTACTGTTTCATTATTTTCTAAATTTTTTCTAAGAAAGTAGTAATTAATGCCATTTAATTAACCTGGAAATAAATAAAAAATAATGTTTGCAAGAAGGATAACTTAATGCCCCTGAAAGATAATGGACATTAATGATTTAACCTAAAACTTCTGACTTATGTTTCCACCATATGGATTTTTGAATCTTGTATCCATTATATTTTTAGGAAATCATTGTTTGGAAAGTCACCATATAGTTGAGATTTACTTGTCTTTGGTATTCAGAGTCTTGTGATTCTCCTTGAAGTTATTTATTTCATAAATAAAATATGCACAACTGCAGAACCAGATAATTTTAAAAGATTTGCTGTTTTAGAGACAATTCTTTTGAAATATTTGACCTTTAATAAATGGTAAATGGATAAGATGAAAAACAAGAGTTCTCATTCTTGCTTTTTTAAGTTCAAAGTACTTTCCCTTTCCAGTTTTTCCTAATGTGTGGAATTGCTGGCTTTTTATTTTACATAGATAAGGAATCATTTTTCAATTCCATTAAATGTTTTTGAAGAAGGAAGATGTTTAGGAACTGCTTCACCAGCAAATGAGTTCAACATACCCTTTTCCTCTTACAGGTACTTTATTGTATTTTTCTTTTATTGTGGATTGTGTTTATACATTTTTGATTATTGTATCCATACTATTACGCAAAAAAAAATTGTTTCCCTTTGCTTCCTAATATCTAAATAATACTATGCTGTCATTGTTGGGCAGGGTCTTCTCAGACCACGTAGTGTGAGTTAAATAAAATACTATTTCATTGTTGAATTGGAAGTATTTTGAAATCCATTTCTAGAAACAAGTTAAATTAGCTAAGCTACTTTAAGAATCTGAGTTCAGGTACTTCAGGTACACATTGTTTGTGATCTATGTGGTACACCACTTAGTGGGGTGATGTCTAGTGAATTAGTGCAGCTTATTTTTTTCTGAAAAGGCATCTTTTGATATTTTGATTCTGAATTAAAAGATTGAAAGTAATACACTTAAACTCTATCAAAGATGTAAAAAAAGACTCGCCAACCTTAAGAAGACTCACCTTATAATACATTCTATATATATTGAATGTATTAACACATTTAATAACAAAACTGCAGTGACTTTGCATGTCTGTTTTAGCTGAACTGTCATCTRGGTAGGTAGGTAGGTTTATTTTGATTGGGGTTTTTTTTATGGTTGCAGAGACTTTTTTCTTCTGTTTTCCTCACACTCATTTTTCTACGAAAGAAGTTGTGTGTCTTTTTCATTCCTTAGGTTACTTTCTACTGTAGATTCATGAATTCATTGATATTTGTAACCATTTGCATTTCATCAATAAGATTTAGTGATGTTCTAATTCATTGTACCGATGAGAACCACTAGGCAGTCAGGAAACATGACAAAACAAAAAAAAAATCTTCAGCCAGGAGCAGCTGTGTTAGATTAAAGCCGTTGCCTTATAAAAGCCATGTGTGTAAATAATCCATGAACTTGATGCGTTATGCGACTGAAAAGAAGGGCACTTTCTGCACATCTGCTTCAGGAGCAAGTTACTGATCCAAATCTTTTACTTGGAACAGGAATAGATCAGTACTTAAAAGGAAATTCAGTAGTCTCTTCATAAAATTCTCCAAACCCTTTCTTTGAATGGGAAGTATTTGACAGCATGAAACAAAACATCCCAGCCATTACAATAGCATGAACTTTTGGGATCCAGTCTATCTTTTGATTCTTCTTTTAATTAAAATAAAGGCAGGCAATGAATTACTGCTAGGAATCTTCATAAATCCAAATAATATAGGACTGTCCCTGTTGCATAGTACTTTTTTGTAATTGAAAAATTCAGTCTCATGTTAAATGTCTAAAAATGTTTTCATTTACAGATCCATACTGAGTTTGCAACCACTACCCAATGAAAGTGGAGTGACTGGAGAATATGATATGTGTGAAGGAATTACATTTGATGAAATTATGAAAAACGTTGACAGTTTATTACAAAGGAAATGCCAGTCTGAGAGGTCAAGTAACCACTCACTTATCATCAATATTGTTCCTGTAAAAGATTCATTGACATCTTCATTATGTGCAGAAGATGAATGGGATTTTCCATATGTTGTGCATTTATGGCCTTCTGTTCTTCTCCGCAATCTTCTTCCTTATCGGATAACTTATTCTGTGGAGGTGATTACATAATGCTTGAATTTTAGTGATGTTTCCCACTTAAAATAGGAAAGCTGGTTGAAATGGAGGTTAGAACAGAAAGGGATTCTGTTGAAGTATTTGTGAAGCAAGTTCACAGACCTTATAATGGCAAGTCTGTATTTACAGAAATGAAATGTTGTCAGAATGCGAAATGAGCTGTTATTAAGCCATACTTTAGACATATATGTAAAGTAAAATTTCACACTGTGCAAGTTTGGCCTGGTTAGAGTCAGTTGCTCAAGTGCAACTTGAGCCTAATTAAATAAAGCAACGTTTCTCTGAAGACTGCCTCAAGTGGGTCATCCTATGTTAGCATTTTATGTGCAGTCTCTGACTTCAAGCAGTAGCATGCTTTTAATGAATTCTCACAGGCCTGCCTTTTTGCCAGGTTTTGGCTTGAATTGCTGCCAAGTGCCAGACTTCAGATTATTTCCAGATGAAATTAAATKATTAGATGCACTTTGACTGTTAATAGGAATTCTTTCCAGTGACAGATAAAATACAATCTTGAGTAAAGTACCAAAAACACACAGTGTAGGCATTGATTCCTCAGCACTGTGCATTTCACTCCATGGATCTGATGGAATTGTATCCTGCTTCTTATTGATGTAGACTTAGAATAATAKAAATACAGTTAGGAGAAAGAGATGTATTTCAGATGGTCATAATATTTAGTATTTGAACTGAAATAGTAGAATCTAATAGTAAAACTTTTTCACAAATACACAATTACTATGACCGGAGACTATAGCTTGTACTAGATGTGTGGAAGTAACAGGCTCTTCTCAATGTGTCTCTTACAAATTTAAATTTAATGAAGAAATTATTGTGAGGGAATTTGTTCTTGAAGCACATTTGTGTGCATGAATTTGGTGATGGGCTTTTTGAGGTTAAATATTGATGATTATGAATTGGGGTTCTCTTTGCAAAATGTTGCTTTAAGGTAGATGTTTAAGAAAGTAACATAATTAAATAAAACAAAAGATACTTTAACATTGTGCCTCAAGAACTTGTATCTTAATTTTTAAAACTATCTAAAAAATAGAAGTTGATATGAATTTTTTTGGTGATCCATGTAAATGAACTCTGTTTGGTGTTTGCTTTTTTTTAAGGGAAATGGGAACAAATTTGATGCTCTAGAAGAAGGATGTTCAGCCCAGATTCATAATGCAGTCTTGGACCAAACAAAACTAGATTTGCAGTTGCTTAACTATCTTGATCAAAACTGGAAAAGCGAGTACCATATAAAAAGTAATCTACCTGAGATCAGCTTCACAACATTTTACTGTATCACAGAGCTGGATAAGACTGAACTGGATATTGCTGTTCATGTGACCTACACAACTGGGCAGATGATTATAGCAGTTCACAGTCCCTACTGGATGGTGAATAAAACTGGTCGAATGTTACAATACAAAGCTGATGGTATTCACCGCAAGCATCCTCCAGATTACAAAAAGCCCCTCCTTTTTTCTTTCCAGCCTAAGAACTTCCTCCAAAATAACAAGGTACTGTATTTTGCAAACCTGAGTGCTCTGCACTCCTTTATGTTGTTGTATGAAATCGTTTTTACACTTAGAATTTATTTATCCTATGCTCTGTAAATGGCATGCGATCTACAATATCTCTGTCTAAAAACAGTGTTATAAATAAATGTGTTGTCAGATATGCTTGAGATAAGAAATTTACATTATCAGAGATGATGTTAAGAAAGAGATCCTCACTTTCAAAGGAAAAGTTCACTGGGAAATGTTTTCTAAATAAAACAATTTCCTTTTACACTTWAATTGTGTCAGTAGAAGTTCTCATTCCAAATAAGACATAGAAATTCCATAGGAAATGTAAAGCTGTGGTACTTAAAAAGTAAAAGCTACTTGAAAAATAAATGCTTGCAGTGATGGTTGGTAGATTGGTCCTGGGTTAACAGAGTCCTTAGGTTAAGTTCACTGAGTTTGCTGAGTTTTTTTAATGCTGAATGTTACTGGCAGATGAATGATACGAAAGAGATTGCAAGAGTGCATTGATTTTCCTTTGAAATTTTAATTATGATTCGTTTTTTAAAGGATCCTTATATGATTGCTTTCTCTGTAATGTCTTGTATTTACAATGCTTATTCCACATACATTGTAACTAAGCATGGTTGAAAATACATTTGTGAGATGATGCTGGCAATTGTATTTCTATGACTTTCAATAGAAATAGCAGTGTTTCCATTTGCATTTGTGTGTACTGTGTGTATTTTTTCCCAATGTTGTCAATGACTTCTAAATTGAAAATTAATTCAAGGTGCTTCTTCACAGGTGCAGCTTAGGGTAACTGACAGTGAACTATCGGATCAGTTTTCACTGGATACTGTTGGAAGTCATGGTTCTGTAAAATGCAAAAGTCATAAAATGGAATATCAAGTGAGTTAAAATTGTCTTTCAAATTTATTATTTCCAGGRTATAAGTGGGGTAAGAGTGTACTTAAAATAATGTCTCTCTGTTCACAGGTTGGTGTCACCATAAACAACAGCAGTTTCAATATTACTAGAATTGTAACCTTCACTCCATTTTTTATGATCTCAAATAGAAGTAAATACACTTTGGAAGTAGCTGAAGAAGGCAAGGAAAAGTGGATTCCCATTGTTTTGCAACAGGTAAATTTACAGTGGAACTATTCCAAGTTGTGTCTCTGAAGAAAAAAAATCGGTYTGATGACTCACTGATGGAAAAAATGAGCCATATGTAGTGTTCAGTGACAATATTTGACTGTTTCATGCTTTTTCAATACACGATCTGTGTCCTTTACCATTTCTCAGGTGTTGCATGCGGACATAGTGTAAAATTGGAAATTTTATTGTCACCTTACATCATAAGTAGTATGAGAAAAAGATCTCTACTATATTGGATTATTATTGTATTATCTCTGCAGTGGTCCTGGAGCTTCTATTCAGTTTAGCAGTGGTATGTGGTAGAATATTTTGGGTGACCTGATATACGTGAAACCACTTCAGTATGGGACGAACTTCCCTCATGTGCATCATTTCAAATAGATCCAAATTGTTCTTCTGGATCTAGTCTCAATTCTGGTTTTAAGTTCTCAATTCTTACTTCCTAGAAAGGGACCCCTGGCCCTCAGGCCAGGTGGTGTGGAAGTGGGTTTAGGGCTGYGGAGGCAGACTGTTGCAGACTGGGTGTGCAGCTTGGCTCTTTGCACTGCAGTATCATGCAATTCTGTTGTGTATGTGTGTGTTGAGTCTTGGCACCATCATGCCTTCCTCCTGGCCATGTAGGAAAAGCAGTGCTTGTTTGGGGTAGTATTGGAGGTTTCTTAAAGCTRTAAGTGATCTATAGTGCCCTCTGGCAAGAGTGAAATCTCTTTTTCCCTTCCCTTCCAAGGAGTCTTGAAGAGACCATTATCCAAAACTGAGTTTAGCCTAACAAATTGTGTGACACTACCATGTTAACCACTAAAATAGATCCTCAAATGCCACATCCATAATTTTTTTAGCACTCCCAGTAATAATGCTTATACCATTTCCCTGGCCAGTCTGTTCTAATGTCCTCTGGTGCAATCTGAAACAGTTTCCTTTGGTCCTGATGCTAGGAGACCACCCCCCCCACCTTGCTATGGCTTTCTTTCAGGCAGTTGTACAGAATGATAAGGTGCCCTCTGAGACTCCTTTTCTCCAAAGTAAACAATACGAGCTCCCTCAGCCACCCTGCCTAGGACTTGTGCTCCAGACCCTTCAGCAGCTCCATTGTCCTTCCTTGGACACTCCAGCACCTCAATGTCATCACTGTAAATACTCCAAGTAGTTACCAAAAATGCTTGCAAACCTAATTACAAAAGTTAAAAGAATGTATTCATTCAGATTCTTAACCAGATCTTTCTATTACATTTTTGGTACCTTCAGCACATGCTTCTTAGCTGTGCATATTATCTTTCATGGGATAGTGATTAGAGACATGCCATTTGAATAGCATTTTTTCAGTTACTGAAAGTGATATGTTGTTCTGTTGTAATTTTTGTTAAGTGCACATAAAAAATTTTTGGATCTTTGAATGGTGAAGTCAGTTCAGATTCCCATGATGCTTAACATTAKTTTAAAAAAAGTTTCCTTGCTTTTACTCAACAATGGACTGTTTGACATAAGCCCACATGTTTGTTCTATTTCCTAATATTCTTATGTTCCTCTGAACCAAACTTTTGCTTCGCCTTATATAGTTTTGGGGTTCCTTAAATGTATGATTCCTCATCTRGTTCACTGGTAAAGGTCTGAAATGACAACAGGTTTATGTATAGTATGCACAACTCCACATCTAATTTTATACTCTTAGGAAACACAGTCAGATGGTATTATTTCTTAWTTTGTTGTTTATATTTGTTATAGCTTTGTTATTAGAATAGCTGAATTATTTACAGGAATTTTGGAAATCTGTGCAAAAACTACTCAAAAGTAATAGTTGAAATACATTCTGCATATATTATCTGTAGGTTTACCACATTGGCTTTTGTATTCTTATGTCTACAGGATTTTCGAAACAAATGCCAATGTTTCCTAGTGTTTCATAATCATATTAATTGATCTTAGTCTCYTTTCAGTTATAAAGTATCCAGGGAAGACTTGTGGATCTTAGGATCACTCCTGAAAACTTTAAAATAAAGTTAGATGTAGCAGTTTATCAGATAGAGCAGTACAGGTCAAGCGAAGAGTCTCTATCCCATTCTAAATCCTGTTTTCACATTGTGTCRATATTTTTCCCTTTGATATATCAGGCAGTCTGTAAAAATCCATATTGTGACTACTTGGTCTGCCAGGGTTGTTCTTTTGTAGTTCAGTTGCCTAATCCAATGTTTTTCATCTCTTCTAAATGTAGGTAGTGTCCAGCCTGTTTTGGTCTGTCTTTGGTCTATCTCTGTTTTTAATCCAGAACAATTTGCAGGAGCAAGTTTCCATCTGATCCTGTTGCTGAGATGGGGAGCTGCTAGTCTASATTATTTGAAAAATATTTTTTCTTTATTTTTAAATAAATTCCTGTGTTTTTTTCTTAGTATTTCTTATATAACTGTGTTACATTAGTTTGATCTTCAAAAAACTAAGCAGCTTGCTGAAGTTTTAGTGCAGATTTTGGCTGTCTCCTTTCTCCCCATTCTATTTTTATCATTTTAAGTAAAGCAGAGACTTTCTTGCTGGTTTTGTTTTGGTTTGGCTTTTTATACACTCTTCTTTCTTAGTGACAGATAACTTGTCTTTTCAGGAAAAAAGGTAATTTTTATGTAGAACCAATCTCCTCTGTGATGTCTTCTCTGTCTGGAAAGGAGTAAATGTATCAGAAACCTTAATCACTATTTTTTAGAAAAAGGCATTGTTCTTCAAAGATTGCAATAGAATTTGTCAGATAGTAATTAGAGTGCAKTGTCCTTAGGATTGCTAAGGACAGTCCTTTGAATTATATATGGTGCAAGGCAGTTGATCAATGTATATCTGTAGAGAAAGAAGACTGGTGAAGACTGTTCATAGGACCATGACTAAATATTAAAATCCCACTGTGGAAGCAAAATTGTATAAATATAAAATCTAGTGAAGCACTTAGGAAGCGTGTCATAAAAGGCTTGAAAACAGTGTAATTATGTGACACAGTGTGTGGCGAAAGTCGACTACAAAAATTAATTTTTCAGTTCTCTGTAATTGATTCTGTAACATCCTGTTTAGCCAACCTTTTTACTTATTTTAGTTTAGAGTTTGAACTTGAGTTTGCTGTTGACTGAATCTCCTTGAATTTCATCGGAGCTCAATTAGTTCCACATTGAAACTGACTTGCTGTGTTTTATGCTGGTTTACAAGGCARTTTAAACTTCCTTTGTCTGTGGGATACATGTTGATGTAAATAACACCTTCAGTCTTACCGTTTAACTATATTTTTTTCCTTTGTCTTCCTGCTTCCTGTGGTGTGAGAAACAATGGGAAAGGGAACTTAGTGGCATGGTAAGTTGGTGAACTAGTCTTTCACCACTGAAGAATTAATTCTAGGATTCAGATGCAATTAAATATGGACTTCTCATTTCTTAACCTATGCTAGAGAAAGGTGGTTCTAAAATTTGGGATGCTGCATGTCAACAGTTTGWAATACAAGAAAGATGATTTATCTAAACAGAGTTTGTCTCTTAATAGCTGAGAGTCACTGTTAGTCATAGCTTGTTCTTGCAGCCGGACTCTGTTAATTAGTTWGAGACTTTTCATTAGTTATGATTAAAGCTTTTGTCTTCTCTGCCTCGTGGTTGTCTCCATTTAGCAATTAAATTACTGAAGAGAGATTGTGAGATTTTTAAATCCATAATGGTTATGATTTCAGTTGTGAATATGAATAACAGAACATGCTCTATGATTTAGCTTCCTAATGCTCCATACTTGTATTTATATATATTTTACAACATCATAGATATGTGTGTGTATATGTACTTTTAAATATATATGAAGTGCTTTTAAAAGAACTGCTGGTAGCTGATATCYTGTGTACTCAAGTATCCCATTTTGTCATTCCTTGGCATTGTAAGATTGATTTGAAATTTATACTTATTTGGAAAAGGGTCTGGTAATGGAAGAACAGTTTTGTCTTTTTTTTTCCTTTTTCTAGCAAGCTTGAAATTTTTGATGTAGCTATTTTATACTCTGGAATTTCTGTACTTTCTCAATTTTAAATGTATTTCTTTGTGTGAACTTGGAGTCTTAGTGTTTTCATTTTTGCTCCTTAATTCCTCATTTTGTAGTCTGAATTATTTGTTGACTTCMTTTCAGTTATATTGTGTTCAGGTAAGTAATTGCTTTTAGGGTTTTTTAATAGCATTTCTGATCCAAATTGATAGACTTTTGGATAGAATTTAGTAGATGAATTTTARGCTAACCTGAATGGCATTTAACATCTCATTTGTATTCTGACTTAGAAATTTCTGATTTTTCTTTCATAGTGCATTCCCTTTTGGCCTGAAAACGATGCCAACAAACTGCTTGTTAGAGTTGAAAATTCTGATCTCCCTCCAAAGAAGATAAATTTTGATCAGCAAGAAAACTGTCTTTTACTGCATTTGGACAATAAGGTGATGTTTTGCTTTCAGGGGTTAGATAAAATAGTATAAATCAGTGTTTCATTTTCATTGTCAAAACTTCGTTTTCCCATGCAATTGAGTATTGCCAAACCTTAACTGAGGAAAAGATTATATTTATGGAAATGTTCTCATGCTTTCTTTTTGTATGTGTACACACAGATATAAGTAGGTCTTCTGTTTTAAGTGGTTCTCTGGGAAGCAATTCTGCAGAAGCTAAAACACAGTTTGTTTTGCGAGTATTCTTTCTGAGAAGTATTTGTTAGTTCTAAAGTAACACTAAGATGCTCTGAAAAGTAACTTTGACTCCACTAAATTTATTTGTATGTTATGGATAGTCTCATCTAGCAGTAGTCTTTAAGTGTGTGAGTGGTTTTTGTAGTGTAATGTTTTTGAGGACATGAATGTGTATGACTGTATAAGAAAAGTTCCTGTACTACCAGCCTAACTATTCATAGTACTGAACTCCTGCATAGTTTTAATTACTAAGTGCTACCTGCTACCTAGTATTTAGACAATAGAAATATTTTGAATATATGGTAAAATTGCTAGTTTTACTACATGGAGTTGTATCTTATGATGAGAGGAGACATTTTTTGAAATATTTAAATTACATTTGCTTTGCTGGAATCTATTCCACTGTTACTTACTTTGTCATTTTTGCCACTGATAGCTTGGGGGAATTGCAGTGGATGTTAATCTGACTGAACATTCTACAGTAATTACCTTTTCTGATTACCATGATGGTGCAGCTCCATTTCTGCTGATAAACCATACTAAAGAGGAAATTATTGAATATGGACAAAGGTATGTATGAAGAAGTTTAGTGTGGACGTTCGCATGGAGTCATGTGAACTGTAATTTCCTATGCTGTAGGCATGCAGTCTCTAAAGAACTCTATTTTAAAGAAATGGCTGTCTTAATTTTGTCATCTCTTGTTTAGTAAAATGAAAACAATGAATTGTTAGCAATGTTGTATAGCGCTAGGTAGTTCTACGAGTGAGCTGTTTTGTGCTGTCTTTTTGTATGAATTTTGTGACCTTGACATCTGCATTCCTGSTGGAGGCAAAGAATTTGCTTTTCTGGAATTGTGAAGGTGCTGGCTGTGCAGAATAAATAACAAAGGAGATTTAGCTGAAAGAATGTGTTAAAGATATGTGAGATATGAGGGAACGTACTGAAAAATGAGAGGCAGTTACAAAAATTTTGCCAAGCCAGGCCAAAACTAAGATAATTTTAACAAATATTAGTTTCCTGCAGTCAGTGAATATTTAGTTCTGCACCTGCACATAGTTATGCTTGTTCTGTTCTCAAGCTGTAATGTCTTTGTAATGCTTCACCACTGTACATAGATACTGCRCAGTGCTGAGAAATCCATACTGCAGCAAACAGCCAAAAGCCTCTACTCTTCTTTCCCTTCAGTCAGTCAGAGCAGTGTTGCTTAAAATTTTTACTTGAGAAGTGGAGGAGCTGCTAGTCAAATCATTTTTGCATCCTGTTTTTCTGAAGAATAAGATTGTTTTGTTTGGTTTTTTTCTCTAAAGATTAGTAATTTTTATCTTTTTTTCTTTTTAGATTAATTGTGGGCATCCCTAGTGTAATTTAATTAAGTATGATATTTCAGTTGGAAGGGCCTACAATGATCTTTTAGTCCAGCTGCCTGACCACTTCAGGTCTGATCTAAAGCTAAAACATGTTATTAAGGTTATTGTCCAAATCAAGGTCTTGGGCATCTCCTGCCTATCAAAAAAGCCTGTTCCAATGTTTTGAAAGAAAATCTTCCTAATGTCCAGTCTAAACCTCCCTTGCAACAGCTTGGACACAAGGGATGGATCCCTACAAGATCCCAGCATCTTTCCACGTCCTCTCCTTTCAGAGAGCTGTAGAAGACAAATCTGCCAGTTTTTAACTGTGAGGAGGAATGAAGTTTAAAACACTTTTTTCTGAAAATGTTAATCACAAGGGGAGAAGAAAATGAGTATTTAAAATCTACTCTATATATTTTAAAGTATTTATATTCTATTTAAAGTATATGTATGTATTTTGAAATATAAATCCTTGTTCATGTTACTGTTCTGAGAATGATTTTGTGCATACTTTTTCATTCATAATATTATTTTTGTTTTCATTTTCAATACTTGAAAATATAGTGTTCTTGTTGAAATGCAAGAAGGCAAAGGTCTGACACAAAATATTCATTGACATTTGAATTTAAAATTACTTTGTTCTAGCTCCCTCAGTGAATTGGAAGACTGCCTACAGCCCAATAAGGCAGTACTGTATACTTGGGCAGACCCAACAGGATCTAGGAAATTGAAATGGAGATGTGGAAATAGAATTGAGGAAATTGCCCCAAAAGAGGTACATTTTTTTGTCAGAATCTCCTTTTATAGTGTCTAATTTTATATTTGTATGTCTGTTCATCAATGTATGTCTGAAACTCTGTATTTAATGAGTATGATCACCAGTCTCATATATGAGCTTCAAACGCAGAACAGTAACAACACTCTGTTTGCCAGAGCTTGTGCCAATTAGCAGTGTCTTCAGTTGAAAAGTGTTTGTGTGTGGTGAGAGGCTGTGATAAAACTAAGTGATTAACTTTCCTGCTGTACCTTAAAAAAAGTCTAGCATTGTTGTGTTGCTAAGACTTTTGTGTTTGTGAGGTAGAACAATTAATAGAGTTGTTAAAACTTCTCTTTCTTGTTTATAGGACAAAATGGAAATACTCAGTGTGGATCCTAGAAAAGCAGTCTATTTAATGTCATTTTATGAAGGTTTGCAGCGTATTGTTCTGATCACTGAAGATGAGAATGTATTTAAATTGACGTATGAAAGTGTAAAAGCAGAACTAGCAGAACAAGAAATTATTCTGTCTTTGCAAGATGTTGGAATTTCATTGGTTAATAATTTTACAAGACAAGAGGTGTCCTACATTGGAATTACAAGGTAGCTTTGGGTGCAATGATCTAAAATGTTTAACTTCAGATATTTTCCCTCTGTGAACTTCATTTTGGCTTGCCATGCAAAAGTCTGGGTTAATAATATTCCAACCTATATTTCCTACTGTTGAGGGAAATGTTTACATTGTTCTTTGTACTAATGCGTACGTTTTCTATATATATGTATGTGATTTTGGAACATGTGTTTGTAACTACATAGCAGACTTCCCCATACATCAAGAGAAGTATTTCCTTTTAGTTAGATAAGTGATAATAGAGCTTTAAGGAATAAGGTCTGTGGATAGTTTGTGTCAGTGGGTTTTTGTTATCTTCACTACAGAAACAGTTGCTGAATTCTGTTTTGGAAATTTTGATGCAAAAGCTTTTTCCTTTTGGTTGATTGGTTATGGTGATCCAGGGCTCTAATGCTTGGGTTTCCCACTGTAACATTTCAGAGGGAAGCAGCAAAGAAATTATGTAATGCTTAAGAAATGTGTACTGTCATACATTTGAATAGGGGCTCTTTAAAATCCTCAAGGGACGCTTGCTTAATAATTGTCATAATCCACAAACTTCTGTGAGGTCATGAGGTTGACAAAGTGAGAACTGTTTTTTCTTTGTTAATTCTTTGCGCTTCACTGCAAAACAAACAAGCATAAACTTCACATACACATATACTTCACATAGCTACATCTATCATTTAGTTAGAAAATTCCACTCCTTGCTCTCACATGAGAAACTATGCTATACTATTTAGACAGTGGAAACACTCCATTAAAAGTGGCAGGTAATTACCTAGATTCACAGTGGTGTTGATATTTCACTACATTGGTTTTTCTTTGGGAGTAGTCATCTGTAGTCATTAGTCTAGCAGTGCTTGCAGTTGGTATTGTTTCTTTGTCACACACTGATGGCTTGTCAAACTCCTGGAAAATGCATGGCAGTACTATTGAAATTGAGCTGCTTTTTTTTTTTTTTTTTTTT
>NW_026623286.1:888768-957910 GCF_030028575.1 Malurus melanocephalus
GCCCTTTAAGACTTAACACCCTTCATAATTGTTTGCATTAATAAAATTGAGAGACTGAAGAAAGGATAACATTAAAAAAACCCAGTAATCAGCAAACTCAAATTGCCCACCATAAAATCAGTAGAGGAAACATGTAAACCAAAATCACCACCTATTGATTTAGATGGAAAGACTAAATAAATAAACTCTCAAAAATAAGACACAGTGCAGTGGGTATTTTGTCGTGACTTGAACTTTTCCATTTGTAGTAAATTCAAAATGACAAAATAAATGCAGGAGTATAAGCAGAAAACCACATTGAGATTGTAGAATAATTGATGTATTGTTGAAATGGAACTTCAACATTGAGCATCATTACGTAACCTTCATACATCTTCATCAAAGTGGGAAATTGCACAGGCTTGTTAAGTTTTGGGGGGTTTTGCATCATATTGGAGACTGGCTTCTGCTTAGTACCAAAGAAGGCAGTGACCAATTTGGGTCACTTTTATTTGCTACAGTAGTACTTTATGTTGTAGTTATAATCTATCAAAAGTCATACTGAAGTAGGCAAAACTTTTTTTCAAAAAGATAATCCATCTCTTTTGGTCCTTTGTTTTGTTTTTAAAGTTCTGATGTGGTTTGGGAGACAAAACCCAAGAAGAAGTCAAGATGGAGACCAATGAGTGTCAAGCAAATTGAAAAATTAGAACAAGAATTCAGAGATTACTGTGATACAAGTCCTTCAGAAAATAAGATCGTTGAGTTGGATTCTAATGTTTCGGTAATACTGATAGTTCTCTAATTCTATTGCTTTTATGTATGCACAAGAAAAAGATAATATATCTATTTTGCTGTCTCTGATAAAATTTACAATGAAATTTGAGACGATCAGTTTAACCCACTCTAGTTGAAAATCCTTCTTTATGTGTCTTTAAGAAATGCAGAAAAAAATCCACAAACTTTGTAAATCTTGCTATAGAATTTTTATTCTTAGTGCCTAACTTTGAATTTGAGGTCTAACATTTTTGCAGGTCATGGTACTAAATATAAAACTACTGTAGGAGAGCTTTGCATTTGGTTGATATATTATACCAGTAAATGAGTTAATTTGGGATTTGTTTGTTTTAGCCTAAAATCCTGTATTTTTAAAATAGCTAGTTGTGGAATGATTTAGGTCGTTCAACTACATACAATTGAAAAAATAATTTCAGAAATTATTCTGTAATATAGAAGCACATTATGCTCCAAATGCTCAATCCTTGTCTATGGATAGATTCTAGAAACACTTTAGAAATGTGTTGTAGGAAAATAAACGTTGGATATGTAAATGATCTAATTTTAATCTCAGTGATAGTCCATTACACGATTCAGCTTTTCCTCTAGATAGCTAAGTATTAAATGATAGTAATCCATAAATAATGCTCTATACTGWAGTTTTATTTCTATTGAAATTTATGGCAAAATTTGTTTGCTTTAAATATAGGTAAGTTATGACATCTAACTTAAAATCTGCAGAACTTTTACATCTGAGCCTTGCAATATTGGTGAACAATGTAAATTTTTAAGTCTGTTATAAAAAGCAGGATTTAAAATCACTCAGCATACTAAATTTTCTTTAATAATACAATAGGTATGTTTAACTCCTAATGGAATGAACATGAAAATTCAACAGCCAAATGAGATTCCTATCAGAAGAAATTATCTGCCAGCTTTAAAAGTGGAATACAGCTCATCTGCACATCAGAAGTCTTTCAGAATTCAAATTTACAGGATACAAGTGAGTCATGTCAAAAAGTAGTGAGCTATTTATTCAGAAAAAACCAACTTTTATTGAAAGTTGGGTTCATTTCCAGAGTTGTTTGGATTTTTCATGTTTTCAATTTAATTGTAATCATTGGCTTTTTACATCAGTGCTTCTCAATCTTCGAAAATACTACTTAAATGCTTCTTGGAAAAAAGGGAAAACAGCCATGACTGTTCAGAAAAAWAAAATGTTTGCCATTCATCTTCCTCGCTTTTTCTTGAAGCATTTTTGTATAACAAGCAAAAAGAGAGCTAGAATTTCTTATCTTGTTATACTCAAGGTTTTGAAAACAAATGTTTTGAAGAAGTTTTGTGAACCTTTTATTACTACCAATTTAAAGAAACTTTTCTAAATTATTTGAATTGGATTATTAGATTTTGGAAACAGTTATATTTTAAGTACAATAGTGGCTTTTTTCTGCTTTTGAATTGGTGGAAGGCTACATGTAATACTTGTAATTGCAGAATTTTTCCTGATTTTAAAATATTTCACTGTTGATAAGCTAATGTGCTGCACCTTGTCCTGTCCTTACCCCTACTAGATACAAAACCAGATTCCTGGAGCCATATTTCCCTTTGTGTTCTATCCTATTAAACCTCCAAAGTCCATCACCTTGGATTCAGGTTTGTTCTAGTTTAACATAATCCTTCCTTTTAAAATGACAAGATAACTTGCTTATACTGAAGTTAACCATTTTATCAGATTTATCACTTTTATCAGGTGAAGTCTGCATGAGCTTTCTGACTACAGATAACACAAATACTAATGTTAAAAGTAAGGAAGCAAATATCTCTTTGTAGAAATGTACAGCATCCTGTATCTCTACAGTGAAGATATACAGAGAACTATTTCAACAGTAAACAGAAGAAAAGAAAATATATTTTATTTTCACTATAATACCTTTAAAGAGCATCTTTTTTGGCACATTCATTCATTGCTTTTGGAGAACATAAACATGAAMGTTTTATTTGAATCAAGCTTAAAATTAGGGTTTTCAACTAAAATTTAATGCCGTCTAATATATGAGAACACTTATCATAAGACTTGTTAATCTTGATGGCAGTGAATCGTTGCACTGTTTCTATGCTACTTGCATTTGGAGTTCTAGTGAGGATTCACTTGTCATCTTTAGTCTTCGACTATTTCTCTACTGCTCCTGTATCTGAATCATGCAATGCATGACCTAGTAACCTATCTAAAGTAATATTAACTAGTAAAAAAAAATGTGCCTAAACACAAAGTTGTTAAGTGAGGCATMATTTATAAGATCTGAAGGTTACAAATTGTATTTTGTTTTTTTAATGTTGCCTTCTCTGTTGCTTGGAGCATAGAGCTCAGTCTCACTACACTGCATGATGAACTGCAGCCTTCATTAATTTTTTCACACCAAAGTCACTTGGAAAATCTAAGTAATGTTGAAAGGGATTCTGGATTGAGACAAGGAATACAGCTTGCAGTTTTGTGCGGAAGCTAGTATGATGTCAGTTGTTCGTTCTAAATATGATCAGTTTTAAGCTACAGTGCAAGAATCTGCAGAATTCAGAATTTGTTTAGTTTATATTTGTGTATCAGCCTTTGAAAATACTTATTCCCTGACTAAAGAAATTGCATAAACCTGATATTATATCAATATTAATTTGCTTTTAAATGAAAACAGTGCATTTTTAGAGATCAGTGAAATAGCATTTTGATGTTCCATTTCATCCTTGACTTCCTATTACTTTCTGTTCCTGCTCTTTTCCCTGTCTTAGTTGTTTGCCAGTCATATTCATTACGTAATCCTGTTGTACAGGATTGAGAAAACACTAAATGTATATGACATTTTCATAACATAACCATAAAGTTAGGTATATCGTATTACAATCTGTGCTGATCTATTTTTATTTTGCAACTGCATAGCACCAAAACCATTTACTGATGTCAGTATTGTCATGAGAACTGCAGGACACTCACAAATATCTCATGTTAAGTAAGTATTTTGACATGTTCCATCTCTATAGCTATTGATTGTGTTTAATCAAGCTTTAGAATTAAAATTATTACAGAGGCAAATGTAATGAAAGGTAATTTTAACACAAACTCAGTCTTGGAAATTCAGAGCATTTTAGCAGAGCTAACAGCTCAGAGTCCTTTATTATTCACATAATTGAAGAGTAAAGCAAGGATTTTTAGCTGTCCTTTTAATGYAGATTTTTAGTCTTCTTTAATTAAAAAAAAATTATCTGTAGTGGTGCTATATATAGTGTTAAATGCTGCTATGTGTTTAAAATGGTTCTGGTTACTTTAAATGGTACTGGTCCTAAATCTATGTGCGAAGCCGTCTTCTCACCAGTAATGATGAATCTCTCAAAAAAAMCCCGAAACAAACAAAAAAAGAAAACCAACAACAAAGTACAAACATACTCAAAAACAACCCCCCAGAATCTAGCAAACCCCCAAAACAAACRAAAACACACCAAAAAACCCCACTAGGACCCCACAAAAACCTATACCTGAAGTAATATTTAAGTGGTCTAAATACCCCCTAGTAAGTTTAGAATGTTGCATGTTTTTATAGAATATCTTAATAATTATTTTTTGTTTAATGTGTAGGTATTTTAAAGTCCTGATTCAAGAGATGGATCTCAGATTAGATCTTGGCTTCCTGTATGCAGTTGTTGAATTCTTTACACACACTGATGTGCCAAGTGACCAAGAGGTAGAAACTTTTTGTTGTTTCAAGATAAATAGATTTTAAATTTATAATTATTCAGCTTGTGTTGAAAAGAAAATTTCTGTGTCCATTACCATGGTTAATTGCTGTATAACTGGGAATACTGTGAAACTATTAGGTTTTAAATTACTGTTACCTGAGACAGATAGTAGACTCTTTCCTTTATGCTCATCTTGCATGCTATGTGAAGAAGGCTTTAAAGCTTAAGCATAARCTTATGGTACAGGCAAAACAAGAGGAGTTTGTACATATGAGAGTATAAGGAGTATCAGTCAATGTATTGTATCACTGACAAATGAGCAGTATTYTAAAATTTTGTGTAATATCATTTTGAAATGCATTTACAGCTACAACTTTTCAAAAAGGATGTTGAATCCCTTCAAGAAGAACTGATGAGTGTGTCTTCAATGGATACGTCACAAATCAGCTTGTATGAATACTTCCATATCTCTCCCATTAAGGTATTCCTTTTTCATATTATAGACTGAGTTTTTTGTCTCATGGAGGATAGTAGACAATGGAAATAAAGAATGATTGAAACAGCTGATAAAAATAAAAGGGCCAGGAAAATACTTCCATTGTTACTATTAACCTACTATTGCATTTCTATKACTTTCTTTATAATTAGTAGGTTTTTTTCTTTTTATTATTTAAGAGTGCAAAATGATCTGGTTTGTGTGCACAGGTGTATTACAGATTGGAGAATGAAGTAATKTCTATAAAACATAGACATAGGAGATTAATATGTAGCTGACATTGTTACAGATGTGGTAGAACTTCACAGGCTCTGTAACAGCTCTTAAGAGAATCTCCCCTCCATCCCATGGGAAGAAGATCAGTGAATGATTTGAGTTTTACCTCTTTGCAGTATCTTGTGAGATGTTAGAAATTATGTTTGACAAGAAATTGCATGGAGGAAATAGGATGGAAAAATGGGCTTGAGGTTTTAGTAAAAGATTAGTATTTAATGGTTATGAATTGAGTGACTATATTGCAAGGTGAGCTATGTATCACTGAAACAAGCTATAATTAAGCTCGGTTGTAACATAATGAATAGTATGTGATATTGTCTTCAGAGAATCAGAAACAGGCATGACTTCTTTTAGTCTGATTTTGAAAACTGCTGGATAGATTTGTGCCGTTTTGTGCCACAATAGGTCATTTGAGCAATTTTCCTAAAAAYTGTTCTGTTTTGGTAATGTGACTTTAACTTTTGTGAAACAAATGCTTTTATTATTTCAAATAATACCTGTGCACAGGTAGGATTTTTCCTATATGCGTATTCCAGTAGTTATTTAGCACCTGCAAAACTTGTGTTAGTAATTAATTATTTTCAGGCTTTCATTTTACATTCTTGCTTGGACACTATGCTGTGTTACCMTTTTATGTCTGGTTTGATCTTGGGTATAACTTAAGAGAAACAAAATGTTTTAAAAAATTAGCTAAAATAACCTTAATTATAGGTAAAAGAATCTGGAGACCTTCTCTGAAAATGAAAGTAAGCTGTTTTAAGTTCTTATTTGTTAAAGGTAGTTTAAATGGTTCATTTTCACTTTTAATGTCAGTGAGGTTTTTTTGGCCTATGTGGTGTATTTGTGTACTCTTAAAAAGTCAGACTGATTTCAGTCAGACTAGAATGTCTTAGTTTTTAAATGATCTAAAAGGTTTTAAAGATAGAAATAGAATACTTCTAATAACTAACCATGTCAATTCCCAATCTCATTTTTATCCTTCAGTTACACTTAAGCTTTTCACTCAGTACGGGTGGAGAAGATAGTAACAAAGAAGAAAGAAAGAATGAATTAATACCACTTCAGTCCTTGAATCTTCTGCTGAAGAGTATTGGGGCCACCCTTACAGATGTACAAGATATTGTCTTTAAGTAGGTTAAAAATATGAACGTAAAAATCATTCACGAAGATTATACCAGTGTTATGTATATGAGGTTTTATTTTGTTCTGCATAATAAGGTTTTACATTTCTTCTTTTCTCTTTTTTTAGGTTGGCATTCTTTGAGCTCAGGTTTCACTTCTATACTACACAGCAGCTCCAATCAGCAGTTGTGAAGCATTATTCAAAACAGGTAAATTTTCCCTAAATTTATATTTTGAAAGTGCGACTGTGCACTTAAATATTATGAAACTAAATAAAATTACTTTTATCCTCGTATCTGTATACAAAGATTAAATAGACACATACAAACCAATTACTCATTAATTTTATTGCTTTACCAAGTGGCATGGATAACAAAAAATCTTGCTGGAACAGATATGGGAAGCAAACACAATGCAGCTCTCATAAAACATAACTGGCATTAAAATACTAATACATTTTGTTGGATGTTAGTATGATATGAATTATGATACCTTCTTGGCTTTTGAGTACTTTAGAGAGTCCAGTGGAGAGCATCCAACACAAATACTTTTGCACAGAAGGATTTTGGCCTCTTCTATCCATCCATCCATCCATCCATCATTAATAATAAAGCATTCTTTGGACATTTTAAAGGAGAAAAATACCTATCCAAGGTTTTAATTGGGGAATGAATCATCTCTTTTCCCCTGGCCCTTATTTTTCCCAGAGGAAAAATTCATTATTTAGGAAATGTGCAACCTTTTTTTTATTTGTGTCAAATTGCACTTCATGTAGATGAAATTACAATATTTTGCAGTGACAGTGAACTAAATTTTCTCAGCATATGCAAACAGACCAAAGTTTGTCCTGTAGTATGAGGGAAATCTAGGTAAYGTGTTTACTTTGTAAAATCTCAGTGACTTTAATGACAGTTATTACTGAAATGCCTTTGAGTACTGTTGTTTCTTGGCTGACTTAATATGGTTTACTCACTGATTTTATCTTTTTAGTACAACTACTTCTACTTTTCCTAGCAATTTTGAGGCCCTTATATTAAACTCGTGTTTCTTTCACTTTTTTAATCTGAGATCATACATTGTTTGCCTTAGTTTTAGTGTAATTTAGGAAATATTTTCACTAAAAATTATTTTTATTTTAGGCTATTAAACAGATGTATGTTCTTATTCTTGGCCTTGATGTGTTGGGTAATCCATTTGGATTCATAAGAGGCTTGTCTGAAGGAGTAGAAGCTTTCTTTTACGAACCTTACCAGGTAAAATTCTCTGCTGCCCTTTATGAAATGTAGCACAAGTAGATAGATGCAGATGTATTAAAAATCTATATTGGTACATTTTGGTTTGAGATTTAGATCTASAATTGAAAATTTCAAGTGAAAATATTTGGAAAACTGAAGTGAGATAAAAAGGACAGAGAAATCCATTTAAATTAACTGACAAAAGCAGTTCCTTGCTGTTCTTATTTTGAAATAAATCTTACCATTTTTCTGTTCTTATTAAAATAAGCAGACTTCAGAGAATTAATTAGTATTCTAAAATAGTCTTTTTTTCTGTCACATGAGCTTTTGTGGGTGCTTTCACACTTTGTCACTCAGTGTAATCCTGTTGTTCTCTTTGTTACATATAAATCCAAATAACAATATAAGATTTTAAAATACAGCATGCATACTATTCAAAGCTCATTATAAATGTGTCCTTTTTTTCTCATAGGGAGCTATCCAGGGACCTGAGGAATTTATGGAAGGAATGGCGCTAGGACTTAAAGCACTGGTAGGGGGAGCTGTTGGTAAGTTTCAGCGTTGTGATGGTAGTTTGCTTAATAGTGAAAAATAGAGGTGAGTATTTGTAAATGGCAATCTTAACTTGGTTTATATTCCAATAGGTGGATTAGCAGGAGCTGCCTCGAGAATCACAGGTGCTATGGCAAAAGGAGTAGCTGCAATGACTATGGATGAGGATTACCAGCAAAAAAGGAGAGAAGCCATGAATAAACAGCCCACTGGTCTGAGAGAGGGTATCACTCGTGGTGGAAAAGGATTAGTTTCTGTAAGGAGGAAAACAAAAATTAATTAATTTTATGCAGGCAAGAGCAACAGGCACTTGTAGCCACCAGATAGTTTTTAGTTTTCAAATTTTTTTAGCTAGTTTTTTGTTGTTTTTCTAATTTTGGTTTCACAGATTTATAACTACAACTGAGTGATAGTTTTTAAGAAAAGTACAAGAGGGTAGAAAAGAAGGTATAAACTGTGAGGCAGGTGCCTCTAATTTTGTTAGCTTGAAGTGTATTTTAGAATACTCCTCGTGTACCTTGAGGCTATCCACCAGTGAACTAGAAAGAAAAATGTTAAAAATGAGGAATAGTATCTGGAAGCATGCCTGTAATATCTGTTTTGTTTATCTCGGTAGGGTTTTGTCAGTGGCATAACAGGAATAGTTACRAAACCAATAAGAGGTAAGTTTGAGTCTTGATGCATTAATTGTTCACATGATGGTAAATTCTTGATATTTGATGCGRCATTGTAAATCAGAGTTGTAAAACCCTTCATCAAGATTTTGTATTCTTGCTGACTTATAGTTTAAGTGTTGTTTACATGAACTTTATGTGGACACTGCRTAGTTGCATATCAAATAAGATTTATAATTAAATGGTAATAAAATTTGGTATGATTTTATGAAAAGCTCTGTTTTATAATGATGTACTGCTTTTAATACTTTTAGGAGCTCAGGAAGAAGGAGCAGCTGGCTTTTTYAAAGGTGTTGGAAAAGGTTTAGTGGGAGCAGTAGCTAGACCTACTGGTGGAATCATAGATATGGCAAGCAGCACATTTCAGGGTATTAAAAAGTAAGTAAAATAAGTCCATATGGCATGAAACAGACGAGTAGTACTAGCAGCATATTGTGTCTTTGTGTCACTTCTGTGTTACTTGCCTAATAAATAGGTGGACCTAAAAATCAATACACAGTTGATAACATTTAAAAAACATAGACACAAATCTCAGGTATTTCTGGCRTTTCTGAAAAACTAGTTTAAAAATCACAGTGATCAGACTTCCATCAATTGATGACATTTGACTTTTGCCCCAAATAAGCAGGAAAAAAAAAGGATTTCTCAGATGAATCAAAAGTTGCTTTATATATTACTGCTGCATGAGTTTTAATAATACACCATATTATGCCAGTCTGAGCACTGAATATAGTTGTTCAGTGGCCCTGTTCTTAGTGAGTTGGATCACATGGCTACCATAAGAATGCCAATCTCTTTACAGTTTTCCTATTTAAGCTCTTTAGCAGAAAAATGAAAGAAACATAAGTTTGGAAGTTCTATATAATACAGTTGTCTTTAATTTTGAAGTTCTGAAGTGCAGTGATTAGATGCTAAGTATTTGCTGGCAYGTGCTGCACTGTGCCATCTGATTTGCTGATATTGGTTCTCTAAAATAGATTTCTGAGCCTATTACTGCTTCATATGTTGTCTGTTCCTATGCAAAAGTACATACATAAACAAGTACAGTTGTTGTACTTGAATTTAATTTGTATACAAAACAATTTAATGCCTTAGCTGACTATTACAGTTGAGTAGCATTATTGACATGCATCTTAAATTTTCTTCTTTGACAGAGTTGCAGATGCATCAGAAGATGTGGTAAGCCTGCGCCCACCTCGCTTCTTTGGTGAAGATGGAGTTATTAGACCTTACAGATTAAGAGATGGAACTGGAAGTCAAATGTTACAGGTGAAGAAAATGAAAGATCATTTGACACACATTTAAACTCATCTTACACAGAAATAAATACTTTAGGATTTCCCACTTGTTAAATTCCCATTCACCTCCTACCTAGTAACTCAGTAGTCAAGAAGTTTCATTAGATTTCTTAGGCGTATGACCACATCGGGGATTTGATACAGCTTTTGAGGAAGGCACCATAAAGTGTATCAGTATATCTATAAGTTTATGCAAGACACAAAGCATTCTGAAAGAAAAAGATTTATATGTTGAAATCAAAAGTTTTATGCCTTTTTCTTAAAGGTGTTGATGAATATATATAGCTTTTTCAGTCATTTTATAATATATAGTTTAAACTTTTAGGTGTCAATTTTATGGAAAATAGCATTTTAAAGACACTTAGGAMTAGTGTGTTTGTGTCATGCTAAAGCCATTGAAAGAAACAAAAAGCATTCTGAAGTGGAGTACTGTTTGCAGGAAGTATATGCTGAACAGCACTTACTGTGTAATGATTCATCTGCCATTTAAGCAAATTTGACTCAAAAAATTCCCCTCAGAAAGGGAAATAATTTCAGTTGTGATGCACACWGCTTACTCTATATTTTTTCCTCTGTTAGAAATAAAATGTCTTTTTAGAAATGTTCAGCCATAACAGATGAAGTGCTAGTTAGTGATTACAGGAACTTAAACAGAAATTTAAAAATACACGTGRAAGGACTCACAGTGTGCCATGAAAACCTTATACAGGAATAACCTTTCTGAAGAAGTAGATAAGAATGAAGTTGTCTTTGGAGAACATTTTATGGCTTATTTTGATTATTGCTACGGCTGTTTGTTCCATGTCGATTTCCATTCTTGTTGTTTCTGTTTCTACTGCCTTTTCATTAGTTTGTCTTTCATTTTCTATTAGAAGAGTATTGACCTGTTGGGGGCACTTAGCTGTGTTTATTGTGTCGTTGACTGGTGATGTAGTTCAGCAGGCTGTGAAAGTTCTTTGATAATGAATAGTACACTTGTGCCTTTCTTGTAGTGAGATGGCTTTAATCTCTGCTCTCCAATTTATAACTAGTGTTATAAACTAGTATTGCCTTAACCAGTATTGCCTTAACTAGGGGATAGCTAGAAGCTGCTACTGATGAATGGCCTGATAAATTTGTTACTAATCTTTATCTTCTTTTTGGTAAGAAAATGAATATCAAAACACCCCATTTCCTGGTTTGAAGTACAGGACTAAAAAAAAATGCTGGCAAACAACAGTCAGCTATAGTGAGCTGTCTATACATTGCTTTTSCTTCTTAAATTAGTGTACTTGTGTATTTTGTGTCTTTTCCTGAGAAAAAAATTTTGCCATATAACACGTCATTCTATCTTCTGTTTTGTATGGCTGAGTAGTACAGAACCACTACCTTCCATTATCCAACATAAACACTAAGGTGTAGCCTTGTGTAATGCCTTTGATATTTTGTGATGGGAGCCACAAAAGTAGCTAAACTGAAAAATTATTAGCTTCATATTAGTTTTTACTGTTGATTCTAAGGCAGAAATACTCTTGAAGAAATGTTTTTAAAGCTCCAAGCTGAGTAGGCAGTTCTTCCTGTAGACAGGGAACTCAGAAAATAGAGGGCTTTTTTTTTTCTTCCCAGGCATTAAATTCTGGTATAGGGTATTTGGTGTCTCAGTTTAACCCTTAAGTTTACTAATGTTTTTGCTTCTTAATGTTTGTGGTTTTAGAGCTGTTACTTTGTTTTGTATCAGACTCAATATATTGCATGTCCACTATTTGAAACAGTTTGAATAGAATAATATTTTACCATGGCTAAAAAGATTATTCTCSCCTTTTTGCATAAAGGTCTGGTGACTGGTCCCACTGCAGTCACTGCATTGTAGCTTTTGAGCTGATTACAGGATTAGGTTACAGTAAAACATTTTGGTGATTTAGGGATTGTATATGCTGATCCAAGGAAATAGGATGTAAGTTATTTTGTGTGCTTGTACTGTGCCCAAAACTAGGATGCTATTTCAGAATTTGTTTTCTGTGGTTTTATTTTGCTTTAATTAATAAACTTGCCAGGCAAACTAGTACTTTTAAACTAATACTTCTGCTTTCTTCTTCCCTTACCATGCTTTCAGAAAAGACAGGCCTACAAAGAGTGGACTGTGGCTCACAGTAGTAGTGATGATGATGATGATGACAGTTAGGATAATGTGAATTGTAACAGATATACATGGCCTTTGTCACATTCTTTTGACCTTTAAATTTTAAATGTTGCTGCTAAAATGTCCACTGAGAAAACGGGATTTTGTGATACTGAAATTATTATTTTTTAAACTGTGAAAAAAAATGTGGGGATAATAATGTGTATGATGATGAGTGCTAGGCAAACAAGCAAATAATATAATAAAAATAGTCTTACAGATAAAACTGGACATTAGGTAAAATAGTATTGAATAATATGAAGAAATAAGTAATACCATGACTTAAGAGTTTATTTCCAGATGTATTTTTATCAGCTGTGTTTAATGTTTTTGCATTTATATAAGTGTTTAACAGGGTGTATTTACAATTGCTTTAAATGTGTTTAGTAAAACTTTACTGAGTTGTACAGTCATTATTGGTGTTAAAATGCTGTTTGACTGTTTTATTCAATTGCTATTTTCAAAGTATTTTGTCTGCTTTTCTTCTTAACAATAAACATGTCTCAAGTATCTCTAAAATGGATTCATCTGTTCTGTTCCAACATTGTTTCTCATGTTTCTTGGAACTATATAGCATAAAAACACTAAAAAGCTTATAAAGGTATTTCAAAGGTAAAATACATATATTTTGCAAGAAATGTTTAACATAAACTTTTAATTTTTAACTTTTTCATTGTTTTGCCATAATTTTAAAGTATTTTGTGTATCTTTTGGTACCCTTAAACATGTGAAATAACGGTTTATTTTGTTTTTTTATTTTGACTGTAAATTATTTGTTTTGTAAGTCGGTATTTTTATTTTCCTTCCAACAAAAAAGTAAAAAATCTGCCCCAGACCTAAACTCCATGTAAAAACACAGAGAGATGTGAAAAAATACCAGTAGTTTTTCAAGACACTGTGTAGTAAAATACATAATATGGAAAAGTATTTAGTTTTTTATTTACCTAGACATGGGGGATAAGAGGGAAATGTCAACACTGGTCCACTACAATTTGGTATTATAAATTCTACCAAATACCTTTACAAGTTACTGGTTTCTTAAAAAAATACTCAGTATTCACTCAAATGCTTGCACAGTTTTCTCATTCTTTTTTGTGGTTTGTTACTAAATAATTCTGTACCAGTAAGTATTATGAAAATTAATTCTTCTGCCAAAATGTGAACAGTTAGAATTGTTCTAAATCAGTAAGAACCGCTGAAATGTTTGCATACTTAACAAGGTAGTGTTATTTCTTTCATTGTCTGTTGACTTCCAGTTATCAAAATTCTGAGGGAAGAACTATTCAAATGCATTAAGATTGCTTATTCCGGCATTATGCATTCGAAAATGGCTGTGTAGGCTGATCTCTTGGGCAATTGCCCCTTGTCTTTAATCTCACAGATAAAAGAAGGGACAAACTAAATTTGAGAGATTGTTTTAGCTAAAATTGCTTATGATTGCTACAGGTCATGTTTTGCTATTTGTTTTGTGATGCTGTCACCTCAAGAGGATGCCTTGCAGAAATAGGTGAAAGGCTGTATTGCAGTGTGTTACTGCCTGGAAACATTGTAGGAAGGATTTTGAATATTTCAGGTACAAATAGATCTCCCATATGTTTTTGAAGAACATGGGAAATCATTTTGATTTTCAGTTCTGAAAAAAGACGCATCATGTAAAAAAGCTGAGGAAATTGTTATGTATAGCATTMGGGAAATGTTGCTGTGACATTTTATTAACCTTACTGGGTTTTGAAAATTAGGAATAACATTAACTAACATTATTCTTTTCCTTTGTGCTGTTTTAGTGCAATTTCTTTCTTTATCCTACCAGTCTTACTAGAAAGTGCGTGGCAATTTTATGAAAAAGTCTATTTCTTCCTCATTATAAAGCAGCTTTAGTAATGTAATCATTCTTTGACCAAAAGTTGACCTAAATTTTAAAGTTCTTAACTTAAATCCTGTACATTTATACAGACCATGGAGGTAAAATTAAGCATGAATGGTAGTACTTTTGGGTTAGATATTCCTAATTCAAGTTACACTGCAGTGTAACTGGAAAGAATTCCTTCTTTACTCACTAGATCAAAAGGTTGTAGAGTGCTAAAGTAGTAACTGAAAAAAAAAACCCAAACAAAAAAAAAGCCCAGTAAAAGTAACAAAATTTGCCAGGGGATTTGACAGATATGATGATATGCCCTAGAGTATTTTGTCTATTTGGTGGAGTATAGTTCTATTTTTCTGTTTTTCAAGTTCTTCTGTTAATAAAAAGGATAGTAATTTTATACAGGTATTTTACTTGTTTCTTGAGTCTAGGCTGCTCTGAATACATATTGGAAAAAGAAATAAACTGGATCTGGGGATTTGGGATAACAAAAAAATTGTACCATCTGGAATATTAGTATTTAATTTCTCTTCAAGTTGTGAAATAAAATGCTGTGAACACTAATAGCAGAAACTAATGTTCTTTCAGGATTGAAAAAACTCTCAACCCAAAACTAAAACAAAAACCCCAAAACACTGAGAGATTATTTTCTTTAGGGATTTAAAATAACAATAGTAAAAAATAAAAACCATATTTTCAATTTTTTTTCTTCAATTTTTAACAGTTAAACTTCTGGCTGCATAATTTCCCCCACCTATCCCTTTTAACTGCTGAACTGAATTTGAAGTCCAATACTGCCCCTGAAAATTCCACATCTAAGTGCCCTCCTTTTATCTCAGCTTGCTAAACTTTATGCTGCTGGCAAGTTGGCAATTCAGCTTTTCCCAAGTGTTCTGCTTTACTCTTTTAGTGACTTGGGTAACTTCCTCCTTTTGCTGAAGTGAATAACTTTGTCTTTGATGTTATCCAGTGCATCCCTTTTGTTCAGGGCTCTCTGGTGGTGTTTTCTCAAGATGCTTTTTAGACTTAGGCCAGTGCCAGAGGGTTTCTGGGATCATTTAATGGACGGTTTATACATGTATTGTTATTAGTCATTTCCAGAAGCAATAGACATGTGATGTCTTGGCCGTGCCAGGGAACGAAGTTGAAAGATTAGTTTTGTGCTTTTGAAGCTAAGTCATTAGCGTTGAACCATGAAGTCAGTGGTTCTCTGTGTCAGTCTTCCCAAAACCAAAACATATGCAAAATATTTTTAATTATTATTTTTAATTTGCTTCTATAACGTGTGAGTTCATGCGGACACTTTTACTGTCTTGTAAATTGCACAGTTATGCATCAGTGATGTAAGTTTTAGAGAAGACAGTCCTTCGAAGCTGTGCTTCAGTACTATGTCCTGTTTTATTGGAGATGCTCAGCATTTGGTTTGGTGATTCTTTTTGGTCATGAGCTTCAGATCAGGTAGAATGTGGAAGTGGTTTGAATAGGGTCTTGTTCATTAGTATTCACACTTTGGCCTGCCAGGAAGAACATCTGAGGAGTCGGAAAAGTATGTCATGCAAATCCTTTCTCTMTTCCCCTCACTGCTCTTAAGCTCAGGTTCAAAGCAAAACATCCATATCCTAAAGTACCCGATTTCTCTTCATAAAATTATATTCTTTATKATGTTCAAAATGTCTTCATTTTTATTTGGCGCTGTCCTGACTTATCAGGTATTCATGCGTGCTATCGGGTTTGCTGCTCCCTTTACTGAGTGACAGACGTCGTGTCTGTCCTCCTTWCCTCTGTCTAGGTTAAAGGGAAAATTAGGATCCTTACCACTTAAATGTACACCATTTGGACACTATTACACAACTATTACCCAATCCCAAAAAGAAGGCATTTACAGGAAGCTGCCTGAAACCAGCTAACACCAGTTGTTCCAGAGGAACATGGWAGCTTGCATGACTCAGTTTCATTTTAACTTGACTGTGATCGAAGCATAAAGGCAATATTCTGTTTCCCTGCTAATGAAGTAATCATGCTTTAAGTGCCATGAATCGAAGAGTTTTGGTTGTACTGGCAGGARACAGAACAYGTAGATGTGGTCATTATGATGAAAKKGTGGATCRGTATGGTTTTTCCATTTCAGCTGCTCCAATTCTTGTGTGTATTCAGATAAAAAATTGATCAAGACAGTTCTGCCAGTCAGTATAGGTGAATTGTATTTCTACTATGAAGTAGGAGTTACTGAAAGAAAGGTGCTGTCTGAATTTTTATTGTTGTGCATGCTCTGGCCTTAGATTTTCATATTAACCACAACCACAAATTTCTGTTGATTTTAATAAAACCATGTTGGTTTCAGAGTTACTGTTCAGCATGGCAAAATGGAATCTTGAATTCACACACTAACACATAATGGACATTGCACACTCCTTCACATTTTGTATAATGGCATTGCCCATTAGGATAACTGAAATGGGAAAGTATGTAATAAAGGATTATCAGTGGTTATTCATAAATTATTAGGAGAGAATTTTGCATGTCAAAAAAGAATGTTTGAAGTGTTATTTTAACAGGTTTTCCCCTCTTTTCACACTCATTCAAGCTACATCTAACCAGTCACCTGGGAACTTCTTAGAACTGTTAAATGTTCTTGTTGGGAAGACTGGATAGGTAATTATACCAGGTTAACCTGCTGAAATAATAATTCAATGGCTTTTGAAGAAGTTACCTTATAATTTGAACTGAAAGATGTGTTCAGGTTTGTAGTTTCTAGGAACTTGATTGCCTTCAGATTGATTGCCTTCAGAACTCACACATTTGGTCAGTGACCAGTTCATAAGGAAATGCACTGGTAATCCAGATGAAAATTAATCTGAACATCAAGAGAGCAACAGATTTGTAACCACTTTTCARTCAACAGCCTTTGCAGTATTGTTTTATATACTGCTTCAGTTGAGATGAGTTCAAGAAGGATATTAAACATTCTGACCTGAGTATCACACATACAACTAGTATTTTTTAGAACTGTTATCAGAAGGTTCATAGATTTTAAATTTTCTCTCCACTATTTAACATCTCGCTCTGTTTCATTTCTAATTTTATCAAAGGTCTCTCTGCTTGCTCCTCATAACATTAGGAGCATATGGTGTGATCAGAAATCTCTCCAGATGCAGAGATGCCACTTTTAAGACATTGAGCATATTAGCGTATCTAGGCATGAATGATCACATTTATTGTTAGATTATTGCAGTGACATCTAAGCAATTGTACTACAGGTAAGAATTTGCAAAGGAGGGGATCTGTTCTTGTGTTATTTTGTGCTTTACAGCTGCTGGAGTGTTTTTTAAAATAGATTTGCATATACTTAATCAGGTTATTAAAATGTTTTTCATTTGAAATATAGACGTTGTGTTTAAAAAAATCAGTATGTGTTTTTTTGACAGTGTTGAAACAAATCTTGAGCAAAGAATGATCAATTTTACCTTTCATAGTTTTGCATCACCAGTGGTCCAAGTTGCTCTTTTCCTCCAGACAATAGCTACATACTATAAMATTTTTTAAAAGTATTTATGCATTTCTATTGAGTGATCAATTATATGTGAGTTGCATGAGGCACTTTGGTAGCAGAGTCCAGTAGTAAGCTTGTTACAAGACTTAYCAGCAGTATCCCTCTATGATGTATTTGGTAATGAATAGGTGTTAAGTCCAGTGCTAAAAAGGATTAAGATTATGAATGAAGGGTAGAAGAATCCAACGGCAGAAAATTTAAAAGTGATTGCTGCTCAGCATTGGCATGGGTGAAAGGGGTTTCTTTGCATATAGTCTGTGCTGCATTTCCCTGTGCTTTATTTCCCAATTAACTTGTTTACAAAACTATAATCACAGATAAACTTGAGTTTGTGATCTTTGTCTCATAGCTAACCATGAGAACTAATTTTCTCAGTGTATGCCACATGCCAACAGTGTTTGTGTGCTCCACAAATCACATGTTTGGGAATCTTGGTAGAATGAAATGCTTTTTGTGGAATTTGGTAGACTTTTAAATAGCTTTTGTTTAGGATCATCACTTGTGTGATAGTTAACTACTGTACTTCCATGATAATTTTCACAATTCCCCATTTGTTATTAGTAAACTGAGTAATTTACAGGGGGTGCATGACTTGTTGAAAATGARCAGGCAAACTAATGAGAAGACAGAAGGAGGTAACACCCGTCTTCTAAAACCCACTTAAGGGGGATTAATATTTGGATTGAGAACCTTACTTCAGTGCCATGCTAAGCATAAGAAAGTTACCTTCTTCAACATGGAAAATCCTCTCCATCCTAATGAGGCTAAATGCTGAATGCTTTTGCCCTATACTTGCTTCTAGTAGAACAGAGATACTGGTCATTCTGTACGATATTTACACGTATAGTCAGTAAGAGAAATCTTTGTCATTTTCACAGTGTCTTGCAGTTAGATGCAGTTGYGTATTTTTTACCTCTGCTGAACCATCCTTGCTCTTTTCACACATGTTATTTCTTTAAGTTGTTGTCAGGCTTCTCTTCCATTTCCYTCTCTTGCAAGGCCACTAACAAAATCCATCAGGGCATAGAGCTAGACCAGTAGCCTGACTCTGTCTGTCTGTACCTCCTCCTTTGTCTTCTAACCGTCCAGTGTGTAAGTACTGGAGTGTTGTAGTTTACCTTTTARAGAGTTTTTTTAGTTATTTACTTGTTTAGGTGCAAGCTCTATTTAATAAGGAGGCAGGGAGAGACACAGTTCAGAGGCATAGCAATGCCTCAGTAAAATTTGAATAAAAAGTTTCCAAAAATATTCTACAAGTCCTCATTTTCCAAGCCCTTAGCTACTCATTTCTTATGCCATTCTTGCTGAATTTATCCTGCTATTGACATTAACTCTTGCAGAAATAAATGTAGGCAGTGACTTACATGAGTAGGCACATGATCAATAGCTKTGATTTTGTAGCCTAACAGAGATGGGGAAAGAGAAATAATTTCAACTTTCTAGCAGCTTTCTGAAAAGCTCTCATTTGAATAACCTGCTACTCAAATATTCATTCATATTAGGCGCAAAAGAATCACTATCTTTGGGGAAACATGGTTTTAAAAAAGTGTGTTTAAAAAAGTGGGATTATCCACACAGTCCAATTTGAAGTTGTGGGGTACACTAATTAAATGTGTGCATCATTTTACTGTGTTGAGGAACACACATTAAATGGCTTTGCTTTTTAAACTGTTTTAAGAATGAATCTAGATTATTTTTTTTTCTTTTGTGGCATATATGTCTGAAACTATATGTTTGTAGTTAAAACTTTATTGAATCCTACTGGTTTATTCTAGTCTGGTTTTGTTTCCAAGTTGTCAGCTTGGGAAGCATGCAAGCACTCATGTTGCTATTCCCAGCTGAGATGCAGCAATATTAATTTGATCATTAGTTTAATCACTCACAGMTCAGAAAATCAGAAATCCAGTGCTTGCCAGGTCATGTGAGAGGTACAGGACTTCTGTTTTCTAAAAATTATTAGTCTGTATATTTAAAATATATTGCTTATTAAATGTATTTTACTACAGTATTTACATTAATTGCTGGAAATGGTTAAGGTCATGGGGAAACAATATGGAGAAATTCTGAGTATTACCTCAAGGACATTATTGTAAATCCTACTGTGCTTATATACAGTTAGGTATAGATTTATGCTCAGACTTAGTCAATGTTTTGGAGGTGATGACAAATTAGGAAAGGAATCTTTATTTTGTTTCTTGTCTCAGAACTGTATTAGTTAGCCGAAGTTCAGTGTGTACCAAAAGTATGTAGAAAACTGAGTCCTCAAATATTTTGAGAAGTTATATTGTTCCTTGCCAGTTTTGGTTAGGATTGAATTTTATTTRCATAGCTATAGTAACAGCAACTAAGTAGTTACGAACATTAGSTATTACAGATGTTGATTATATTCTGACTTTATGAAAATAGCCTTTTATTTAAAAGTTTGTGTTATAATTTATACTTCTGGAGCATAAATACATTATAAGAACAAAATTAGTAAATTAATTTACTAGCATATTCAAAGTTATAAAACTTTTATCTCTTTTAGAAAATTGAAAATGGAAGATTTGCAAAACTCAAATATATTGCGCATGCTATGGTCAACAGAACAGATCTGTTAATGGTAACAAAAAGGTAAACAGTTTTGACTCTGAATAATGCATACTTAAAACAATCTTCAAAATGTGCATGGCTTGATAATTGCTGATCAGTAACTGTGCTGTCCCCATATACRTAGACAAAATAATGGAGAAGGCATTCTTAATCTGTGATTAATAATCTTCACTAGTGTCRCTGTTCAGCAGATGAGTTATTTCTCTCCTATTTAAGCAGGGAAAAGGAATACTGGTTTTATGATTYATGTAGCTGAGAAGAATTTTATAAACTGGGTTATACTAAAATCAGATGAACTGCGTGTTTCACTTACGATGGTGTATTGAAAGGAAAAAAGGATTGCAGGAGCAGAATCAGTGTCCAGCAGCGGAGTATGAGGCATCCTCAAATACAGCTTGATGTAGTGTTACAGATTTGCTATGAAACACAGTGTTTTAAATGTTAGAGGGAGTTTCAAATTCAAGTGTGCTGCATACTTAGAGATCTTGAGATGAGACCTATTTTGCAATGGCGAATGAATTCACTAGTGTAACAATAACATGGTAACTTTTAACTAGTTTTACATTTATTTTTAAAACTACTTTTATTTTCTGATGCCTAGTGGTGTGCTATTTGTGACAAAAGGGACGTTTGGACAGCTGACATGTGAGTGGCAATACACTTACGATGAATTTACCAGAGAACCATTCATCGTTGATGGTCGAAGATTGCGCATTGAAGCCAAGGTACATCACTTTTACCCTGTTTTGTTGTCTTTTTGTATTACTGTTTATAAAATTGAGCTTTGAGTATCTGCTCACTCTCCTGTGAATTTTTGATCTCTGTTGTATTTGAGATACTCTCAGAGAAGGGAGTTGAAATATGGCATGGGCAAACTCCTCAGATAACTAGCATTTGACTGTTCTAAGTAACATGGTGACTTCGTCTTTGGAGATAAGATTATTCCTGAGCCCTAGGAATTTTTTGTTGCTATTCACTTTGGTGGTGTTATACACCTATTCATGGTGTATTCATAGTCTGGAAAATGGTGATACAACAAAAGACTCAGAAGATTTCAGTATATTTTTTATTATGCTCTCTGGGGCATATAATAAGATTTTAATGTCTTCAAAAATGACCATAATGACATATATTTTTTTYCCCTCAATACAAATTGAAGAATGTTGCTCTTAGTTGCAATTTTTCTTTTTAAAAAACCCCCAATCCTTAAAATTCCTTTCCCCCCTAGTAAGCTGGCAAAGGACATAAGGAGAAAGATGACCACCAATGACTATTTACAGAGGCAGTTTCTTAAAACAAAAATCTTAAATTCTTATTGAACTGTTAACTGAATTCAATTTCATTCAGTATATTTATCTGCCAGTGGTTTGTTTCTGTTTTTAATAAGCATCATGTGTGTAATTACACATATTGGTTGTCAAAACAGTCTTGACAGTGCACAACATCATTCAGTTTTTCACTCAGATTATTTGTTTCTATTGCAGAGTACATGAAAGGCAGAGCCATATTGGTTTGGAATCCTCCAAACTGGATTTCTGACTGCAAGTGAACTTTTACAGGATGAAATAATTCTTAGCGTTTCTGCCATTTCAGACAATGCTGAATAACATATCCATCTTTACCCCTACACAGCAGTCATTTCAGAATCCATTCACATGTCTGCAGTACACTCTTTATTGAAATCTATGGTTGGAAACTATTTAGCAAATAACRCCTAATGTTTTTCTTTCTGAAGCCTAAGTTCCTATTTTCACTAAGTCCACTACTTGCAAGTCAGTATTGGTGCCATGTCCACTCATGTAATGACTTGAATTACAAATTAAAACCCTGAGAAGTAATGGATTTTTTTGTCACATATACTCCATTACCTGCCTTCCATTCCTACACACTTTTGTAGACCCTTATCCAGGGACTCCATAGTAAAAAACTGTTATTGCTGGAGCATTCACTCTACGGTGCTTTCATGCAGAAAATGATCTTTCTCAGGGTATGTGCATGTGATGCAAACATACTCAGATGACTGTTCTTGGTACACGTGGCTGTTTGAACCATTATAGCTGCCTTGATAGTAAATAACGCCATAGTCTTAAAGCCTGAAGTAACTCACTTCAATTTTGAATTACTGTTTTCCGTTTTTTTTTTTTTTTGTTTTGTTTTGTTTTTTAGGAGCGAGTTAAATCTGTCTTCCATGCCAAAGAATTTGGAAAAATCATTAATTTTAGAAGTCCAGAGGATGCTAAGGTAAAGTCAAAATAATATGAAAATTATTCTGTGGTTAATTTGACTTAAAAAATGAAACAAATATTCTTAACCCAAAACTACAATGTATATTTAAAATTMAGTATTTCCACATGTCCATTACAGAGATGCAAATAGTACTAATTTACTYGGTACTGAATTTCAAAATACTCAAATCCAACACCATACTTTTGCTTACATAAGTCTTTGGAATTGCTACTGTCTGAAAAAAGATTRATTAAACAGTAATGCTAATGAAAGCTGAACAATATGGAATATGAATTAAAATAGTACATTTTAGTAGAACAAAAAGTTTTGTAAAATACTCCTAGTTTTGTTCCAGGTGGTGGGCAGATATTTATTTTTTCTTTTTTCTTCCCACAGTGGATCCTTTCTAAACTAGAAGAAGCAAGAGAGAATCAGCCAAAATTATAATGAATGGAAAAGTACCAAGATACGAAGAACACTGAACAGCTACCTTTTAATTCCTCTTTTACAAGCAGAACTGTTTGAATATCAGCAACAAAAGCAAAAATGGGACAGAGGAACTATTTATCCAATTGTTTATTATGGTCACAACAGTCTATACCAGAAAAGTAGATGATGTTAGCTTAAAAAAAAAAATTATGTAATGATAAAAAAATTCTGCCAGGTTTTGTCTTGGTTTGCTTGATTTTTATTGTAAGAATTCCAGATTTCATTTTTTATATAAGCAGTATAAAGTGAGTTTGTCTTAACCTTTGATACTGAAATTGAACTCTGGAGTAATTCTTATGATACTATTCAGAACAAATTTTGCAGTTTTGATTTGATTCTGAAAATCAGCACTTACTTTACATCTTGATTTTAATATGACTTGAGGCTGAAGTTGAAGTACAAATTTCATTGTCAAAGGAAATGTTAATTTAATCACTGGTGTTACAACTCAAAATATAAGAAGGAGGYTACTGATCAGAGAATTTGAATTTAAATGATCACGAGTGGCTGCTTGGTTCACAATACTCGTTTTTTTTGTAAATGAATGGACCAGGTCACAATTAATTTACAATACAGTATTGCTTTTAGTGTAAACTTTTTTTATATTCTACTCAAGGAAATGTTGCARCATCTCTCTCAATAATTAAAATTTAACAGTTTACAAAAATGCATATTGGGGAGAATTAACTCTGCACTAAAATATTAATAAAAGCCTGTTATTATAAATAGAAGTTAGTAACAGTCTTGCAACTGAAGAAGGAGTTTMTGGGGTTATAAGTGCACTGTTGCATACCAAAAATAAATGCCTTGAATTACACAATGTTGTGTGCTAAGAGAGTGACTAATGAAGTCAAATTTATATTAAATAATAAATATGTCACAGTTGCTTTTATCAACTTTTCTTACCCAATGAAACTTTTTTGTTTCATGCCCAGATAGCAGAACTTTATTAGCTTGAATATCTGCAATTCTTGTTTCTTAGATGTAGTAGTCATAGTATTGTTGAATGGCTGTTTGCTGCAGTTGATACAAAAAGTACATGAAACAATACAATGTTACATGAAGGTTTCCATAAATTCTCATATCAAAGTCTTCAAAATATCTTGTACATATGGAAAGTACCTACTGCCAAAATATTATTTCCAAACAATAGTTTGGAATATTTGTAACTAYGGGATAGAACTCTGTCTTTGCTGGTGATGCTTGAAACATGCAAATTGTTCCATTAGTGTAAAATCTAAAACAACTAGCATGTAAGCCATAGTTGCAGATACTTAATTTATTGTAAGTCTTGCCATTGGTGTTGAGTAACCATTTAGTGGGTTACAAAATACATGCAATCTTGCAATTTCCCCCATAAATTGTAAATGGAATCAAAATATTATAAGGGGATTCCAAACTATTACAGTGATGGTGTTCTTCCACTTGTTTGTACACCAAGTACCTACCAAGAGTATTAACTCAGGTTATATCATGCCAAACTTCCATACTTTGCCTTAGATAAGTAGTGGTTTTAGGTGCACTGTCACTTCTTTGTCTGTCACTTACTTTTCATCTGTTATTTCCATCTTAGGCATGATAGTTCATTTAATAGCCTATAATGTTCTTGATAAGTATGTGGTCTCCTCTCCATCCCCAGCACTTATAGGGTACCTGCTGCAAATTTCACTCACAACACCTCTTGTATGTACTTGTACATTCCCATGTGTGTATAGCTTTTGTATTCACCTGGTTCTAAAAATTTTCACAGAGCCTCTATTTTAATTATTTCTTACATTTATTTTGCCAACAAACTCTGATTCAAAAATCTCAGCTAGCTCTTCCGTAATATTTGAGCAATTTAACTCTTAATGTTGAAGGATTTATTTTAAATGTGCGTATTTGTGGTTAAGCAGCTCATGTTTTGCAAAACGTAATAATTTCCCCAGAATAGCATTTTTCATATAGAGTATAAAATATTTTGATCTTCTGTGCTAACTAAAAGCCTTAAGACAMGGTCTAAAAAATTCAGAAGTCAATGTGGGACCGAGTTTCTTCCACATTCTTTGGTTTCCACTTGTAATGAAAACATGATTTTCTACCGATCCCTTTTCTAGTCCATAATTTGTGTCTTTTCACTTTGATTTTTTAGRAAGCTTTCTCCATACAGTCATGAAAGAATTTTGCCATTTCTTGGTGAACACCAGTTGTCTCCTTTAACTATATATATCACCCCGAGAAAGGTATTCAGACTTGTGCCATTGTGTGATTTTCTGGATTACTGCAGGTTGTATGGGATGTCTACTCTGCTGTGCCTCATTCCTTATTGCAATATGCATATTTTTTTCAACAAGAAGGCTGAATCGGTATGTTAGTTTTTATTGAAAGTGTATATGCAACTAGAAAAGGGGATGTCAATAAAAACTAAAATGTAGGCATTTAGTTCTGCCCACTAGTRTGGTGTTTAAACGTGTGTCTTGGCCTTCACTGAAATACTGAAGAACAGTTTCTCTTCTATATGACTGTTATGTAAACTTAATACATTTGAGAAATGTCATTCGGGTTCTCAGTTTGCTAAGGGTTACAATTACCTCTAAGAAATTGCTGAAACATTTGTAATTTGTATGTAATTGTTGCATTTCTTTTTTGTTCTGCTGCATGGCTTTCATGGCATGGCTCTCTTGGTTTCCACACCCCTCCCCTTCTTAATCTTGAATAAAGTGAAAGTGAATTTTATTTGACTGAAATGTGATTAYTATTTGTTTGCTTTGTATACTGTTTTAATTAACAGATAGTACCATTACTCAGAGTTTTGTAGGTCAAGTCAAATCCTGTCTCTGAGAACACATGATCAAATGTGTTCTGTTGCAGCCATCTCMGGAAAACAAAACGACAAACTTTACCTTTGGTTTATTATAAAGACAAGTTTTTAGTAACTGGATTAATATGTATAAGCTCCTAACATTGTTTTTTGAGGGGTGTGGGTTGTTTGTGGCTGTTTTTTTGTTGTTTTTTTTCTTCTGTTGCTGTATTGARAAGACATAATGATATTGCCAGATGATAGAATCATGGAATGGTTTGGATTGAAAGGCACCTTACAAATGACCAAATTTTGAGACTCCTGCTGTGGGCAGGGACACTTTCCACCACACCAGGTTGCTCAGAGCCCCATGTAAGYCGGTCTTGAACATTTCCAGGGATGGGGCATTCACAATTTCCCTGCGTAACCTGTTCCAGTGATTCACCATCCTCACAGGAAATAATTTCTTCCTGTCATCTTAATCTAAACCTAGTCTGAAGCCATTCCCCTTCGTCCTGTCATTACATACTCCTGTCTCCAGCTTTCTTGTAGGCTTYCTTGAGTACATGAGGCTGCTATATCACCTCAGATTCTTCCCAGGCTTAACCTCCCCAAATCTGTCTTTGTAAGAGCAGCTTCATAAGCCCTCAGACCACCTTCCTGGCCTTCCTTTGGACCATCTCCAGTGGGTTCATGTCTTCTGTTGGGAGACACAGAGCTGCCACAGCACTCCAGAATAGAGGGGCACAAYCCCCTCCCTCCCCTGCTGCCCACGCTGCTTTGGATGCAGYCCAGGATACCTTTGGATTTCTGGGCTGCAAGTGGATGTGGCCATGGTCATGTCCAGCCTCTCCCACACGAGCATCCTCAAGTCCTACTCAGAGGTGCTCTCAATGCAATCTCTACTGAGCCTGTACTTGTGCTTGGAATAAACAAATTCTTACAAAATCCTCTTTTTTTTTATTTTTTTTTCCCCCTCCCCATAAAGATTCTGTATATATGGCATTAACAATTTGTTATCTTTAGCATTTCACAAAATTATTGTTACCTGTGAACTTGGGAACTTCCTGCCCAATACAGAGCCTGTAAGTAAATCTGTGCATTACCTAGGAGCCGAAGCTTTATTATGGTCTGTGCAGCTATGATCTTGGTCACAATTTTTGCTTTTGTGACTGCAAGAATCTACAAGGCACTGACCACTCACACAAGATTTTAGAGTGAGTATTCRATTGTCTTCAGGGCAGATCTTGAACAAGCATTCTAAATATTCTTGTAATACCTTAAGGGAGGAATAAATTTAAGTCTGCTCTAATAACATGTAAAAGAATGTCTTATGTTGTTTTTTCTTTTTACCTATCATGGTACATCAAAGGTTGAAACACATGTGACTGCCAGAACAGGCATGGTGAGGTAGGACACTAATRGACAAAAARGGGGAAAAATGGGATTTTCTTTTTTGCTGGGTGACTCCAATTGTTTTTTTTTYCTTTTTTGTCTTTTGTGCATGTTCACTCCTTGTTGTATCAAGCAGATAGAACTATRTGCAGAGGTTTGTGTTGGTAAGTGCCTTTGTGGATGCTTTTGATTATTGGTTGTGAAGTTRGCAGTAACACAACCTTGTGCTGATGGGTCCTGACAGTCTCGCCATCTGCAAAGCCAGGCTCCCCTCCTCATGGTGTCAGCATCCTACACACATAAACAGCAAACCTGGACTCTTGGAGGAAACATCTAGGAGTTTAAATATATTTTTCTGGAAGTTCCCAAGGGGCTCAAAACTGTCTCAGGCAGTCCAAGCATTTGGGCATTTCATATGCTTCCTTCCAATAAATCTGCTGCCCTAGAAAAGTATTTCTGTTGACGTCTTTTCAYGTGGCTAGAATTTTTAAAGTAGAACCCCATTGTCTACAGATCTTATGACAAGAAATGGTTTTGAATTATTCTTTGAGCAGCAATGGTTAATATAGTACACTAGGTTTGAGGACTTACCATGACATCAGTGTTTCTGAAGGAGAGTAGRTATGACACGTTTGGAACATGGATGATATTCACACAGATGTGCTGTTTTTTCTCCTGTGTCTTCTGCCCCCTGCCTTGGCTGCCTCTCATTCAGCAAGTGGCTCTGTGCCATGTGCCTCATTCCAGGGTGTTCTTCACTGTTCCCTCAGCACAGAGAGCTGCCTTTCACTAGCATGGACTCAGTGTTATAGGTCAGTGTCCTTCACTTCCTTAAAAGCATAGAAGCATTGTAAGAAGGGTCTTCTGCTTTTCCAACACTAAAGAAAAAGCAGATGAGTCAAACATTACAGACTGTTTCTCCTGGAAACACTACTTTTTCTGTGCTGCTGGGAAAAAAAAAAAAAAAACGGACCTGTATTGTTTAATATGTGAAATTGCAAACATCTTTTATGAGTAGAGAAAGGTCAGGGTGTGCTTTTCCCAGGACTGAGCCAGGAGAGCTATCACCTGGCTGAATGCACAAAAGCATTATTCAGACTGAAAAATCAGTAGAACTTCTTATCTTTCTATGCTGCAAAGAAATTGCTATTTTATGCTGATAGGAAAAACTATTGCTGTATTATTTTCTCTTAGAAAAATGACATTTTCATTAATTTAATTATAGAAGAACCTCAGCACATCTTTTGAACGTAATTACCGCTATTAAGAGGCTGTTCTCCTAACATCCTGTACTTAYCACTGTTGCTGGGTGAGCTGGTCAAGTGCCAGTAACGAACACGGGTTTTGCATGTTAAGAACAGTTTTCAAATTGCCCTCATGTCTTTATTATTTTGTCTGAGAATGGCTGACCCAGTGAAGGATAACTGACTGTGCTGTTAGTGGTGTTCACATCTTTAGTGGAGGGATTTGTGGTTGGGCAGAAAGTGTAGAAGATAGGAAAATGGCTGGAAATCTAAAGAACAGCCTTTACTGCTCTCTACCCGTGAAGCTTAATGGCAGGGGAAATGCAAAGTGCAAAAAGCAAGTTATGTTAGTTATTTGGAGGAATTCAAGCCCTAATTTATCACAGGTACCTATGGATCATCTTTTAGCTCCCATGGYGGTGAATGCTGAGAATATTTGCAAAATGCCTTGCTCTTTGAGAAAGTAGTACTGTAAAGCAAAAAGGTGATAAGAAAGATTCACCAAAAATTAATATTTTGTAAGTATTATKAYAACATCCAAGCCCTTGGTCTATCACAGCTACAGAGTGTAACAGAYCCTAGTCTTTAAACTACATTGCTTAGAACAAGAATATAAAAATATCTTATTTTAATCCATATTTTTTTGGTAAATATAAATTTACCTTCCATTTCTGTAAATGGTATTTAAAAAAAATACCATTTTTTTAATCAACACATGCTGTTTTATGAGCAAACCACACTTGGTGGCTGCAACTATGTATTTTTCTTTAAAGCAGGTCAAACTCCCTCAGGTTTAATGGCCTTGACAGCAGCAAAGACAAAATGAGAATTGTGAAATGGAAAAGATTATCTTCTTGTTTGGATTCTGCTCCAAAATTAAGTGACAGCTTAGACATCTCGTTTAAATCGTAGTCTAAAGAACAATAAGTGGCTTTGAACAGTTAAAAGCTATGCATTAAGGAAGGAAAATGTGGAGGGTATCAAAACAGGCTAATTTTGTTTTTAAAAGTGAAATCACCCTAAAGACATAGTCGTTGTTAGGTTTTTCTCATTCATACATTAGTGGAACTAAAGCAGTTTGTAATACTGCTTTCTAGAATGTGTGAAGTATGCTTTTTTCAATGGTAAACCTCACAGGTCAAAGTAATTTTTTTCCAAAAACCTACTGAAATTAATAGTTCACTAGACTGTCATAGTCTGTTGAAGACCACAAGAAAAATTAAATTTTCTAAAACACATAAACAGGATTCTCTTTGGCCAAGAAGGGAAGCTGTGTTTTCTCTATATGCTAATTAATAGAACACTTGTAATTTCTGATTGTGGGGGATTCAACATAGAATCATAAGATCTTTTATGTTAGAAAAGAGCTCAAAGATCACTGAATCCAGCCTTTGACTGATCATCACCTTGTCAAACAGAGGATGTCATATCCCATTGTTTCTTGGAAGACCTCCAGAGATGGTGACTCCACCCACCCCATCCCTGGGCAGCCTGTTCCTGAAGTTYCCCTGGTGTAAGTTGAGGCTTGATACTTGTCTTGCAGAATATAATTCCGTTAGGTAACAGAAAATATCTATGAAAATTCTCATTATTTTTTGGTGAGGGAAAGCATCAGTAACATTTGTAAAGGAAAGTTATTCAGACTCCTTTTATAACTTTAATTTTTTTCTCTCGAGTCCACTGAACATAAATTTCCTCTTCATTATTTCCATTAATATATGGCAGGAAGAATAGAAGCATCTACTGTTGTGAGCCTTCACCTATTTTTTCCCCCTCCTCCTCTCAGTGTCTTCAGCTTCCATAACTTTATCTAACTGGAAGTTGTAAATATACTACAGGGCTTCAGCATATCTACAACAAATACCTTACCACTGAACCACCCCTCTCCCCCCTCTGAGACTTAATTAAAGCAATAGTCCAGCACACACAGTAACTGGGCTGCTCCAATTGGGAAGCTTTTTGTRTGTAATGTAAATTTTCTAAAGCAATGTTTTGAAATACCATTCAAGTTAAGACGGTGACTTTGGAGACTGAAAGAAATGGAAACACATACGTGCAACAGTTATTGAATGAAAAAGCTTAAAGGAACATAGAAGGAAAGCTGCAGAAACTTTCACAATTGTGTCTGAATCATTTGGCAGGTCATCTTACCTCAAYAGAATATTTTCTAAACAAAAAGGGCACTCAATAATTCCTGTAGCTGACACTGGTACTCCAAGAATATCTTGACAGGTTGGCACTAATGAGGACATAACAATGTGACCAAGTCAGTGAGATAACTGAAAAGTTAATACATAGAACAGAAACAAGATGAGGGCACTACTGTAAATTAATCACACAGACACAAAACCGAAGCACGAACTGGCACTCACTAAAGTGTTCCCACAGAAGCAGCTAAACAGAAATTCAGTTGTGTATGGCCTTAGCCCAGATGTTGCTGACATAAAACAATAAAACCCTTTAACTTTTGTTTGAGTAATCTTTGCTATTACCCCAAAATAAACATAGGGAAATAGAAATATTAGTGTAGTTATAATGTTTAACAACAGCGTTCCATCCCCTGTCTCTTCATCTGTGCTGTCTATATTGCACACTAAAGTGAAATGCTGCAAACATGAATGCTTCAGACTTAAATATTTTTAATATAAAAGATGGTGCGTTTAGTTTCTTGTCTGACTATGCTGTTATTCCTAACGTTACTCTCCTTAGTTTTACAAGTCTCGTGGTTTTAATGGCTGCGTTTACATTTTAGGATGATATTCCTGTACCTCGATAAAGTATGCGTGTGTGAGAGCAGGGCAAAATTCCTCCATGCAATCTGTCTTCCCACCACTAGACGTCAACGTTAGATCATCCTAACAAGGGTAGAAATCCTGGGAGGATTAGAACAAAAAATAGGTGTATTCCAAACCCTGAACCTTTCTTAATTTAAACACCAACTTCTCTCTCCCTCCTATGGAATAGGGACGGTGTCGATGTTCCCTTGTTGCCGCAGCATCCCCTACATTTGAGGTTCAGATTCAAAAAMCACTTACAATGTAACCACCTGCTCATAAAAGTTTTGTCTTATGAATAAGAAAATTCCTTCTCCTCAGCAGTGTACCAAACTATTATTGAGATTTCAATTGTAAGTAACAGTAAAAGAAAGATTTAGTAAAATTCAAAATAAAACTAATTATTGATTGTGGCTGATTTCTTAGAAAATGAGACTAGTATAGACTATTAAATGACATCCTCTTTTTTCAGTGTAGGATCATTTAAGGAAAATGCAGACAAACATATGACAGGAATGATAATGCTTTATACAGAGTAGCAGATTGCCTATGTGCAACTGTTCGGAGTTAAATTTTAGCATAAATGCATAATCTAAATATTCCTTGCTGAAATTTAACCCTATTCTTCTCATCCTTGCAGAAATAGAACTGTAATTTTTCTGTTATCAGAAACAAGCTTCCCCCCACCCTGCCAATAATATTATTTGAAAACTGGGGGGAAMACTTACCTTGATTCTCATTTATATCCAGGACTTTTCGTGTAACTGAACTGTCTGACCTGCCTGGTTGTTGTCAATATATTCTGTACAGCTGTTTTGCATTATGTTCCCCAAGGGAAACTCAGTCATGTACCAGGTGTGTTGTCCTCTGATTTGGGGGGAATGATGGTTCCAGTATGTTTAGAAAGTCTAAAATTAATTTGTTTCATYACTCCAGCTTAAAATTTGCTGTGTGCCACTGACTACAGACACAGGTACTTCTACACAGATACAGGCATAACCAATAAAATCAGAGTTAAATCATCTCTTCATTATGAGCCACCTGTGCACAGGTGACCAAGACGGCAAATGGCATCCAGGCGTGTATCAGAAATAGTGTGGATGACAGGACCAGGGCAGGGATTGTCCCCTGTAATCAGCACTGGTGAGGCCACACCTTGAATCCTGTGCTCAGTTCTGAGYCCCTCACTCACTAAAGGACAGAGATTGAGGGGCTGGAGAGAAGGACAGCAGAGCTGGAGCACAGCTCCCGTGAGGAGCAGCTGAGAAAGATGGGGCTGTTTAACCTGGAGGAAAGGAGGCTCAGAGGAATCCTTTCTGCTCTGYACATGAAACCTGCTCTGCTCTGTATTKGAATGGAGGRCRTGGTGAGGTGGGGMTCAGCCTCTTCTCCCRAGTACAAGTGACAGGACMAGACAAACTGGCTTTAGTTTGCACCAGGGGAGAATAAGTTTGGATATAAGGMAAAATTCCTTCACTGAAAGTGTTTTCAAAGCACAGGGAAGTGGCTGAGTCACCATCCCTGCAGGTGTTTGAAGGCTGTGCAGAAGTGGCACCTGGAGACATGGTTTAGTGMTATTTGGTAGTGTTACATCAGTGGTTGGACTTGATGATCTTAAGGGTTTTTTTTCCCAGAACTAAACAATCCTATGATTAACTTCTTTAAGTCTTACTTGTTGCTGAAATTAGGCAAGGTAATTACTGCTTAAAGGAGTTTAAGAGATGGTGCTCCCTCTGTCTGTTGTAACATTCTTGAATTCATAGAATTATAAAAACGTGTGGTTTGGAAAGGATTTTAAAGATTATCCAGTTAGAACCTCCTTGCCGAGGGCAGGAACACCTCCCCACAGACCAGGGAGCTCAGAGCTCCATCCAGGCTGGCCTTGGTTCAGAGGTAGGAGTTGTACAAACTACTCAGCAATTTATTTTTATTATCTACTCTAAACCTACTTTCTTTCAGTTTGAAGCCGCTTCTCCCATTCTTTTCTGAGTTCCTGAATCTGCCCAGAATTCCTTGATTGCCTCAACTTGGCTCTCCAGCAACATCACTCAATTCACTTCCACTTCTTTCATTATCTAGACACACACCTAATCAATTAAATTATTACACTACTGTGAGAAAAGATTGCAGTTGGCACACAGTGCAGCACATTTCTACTTTTTAATATACTCTTCCCATCAATGAGACTAGGCATCACAAAGCCTAGGAGAAAGCAAGCAGTTTTAATCCTTGAATGCATTTTATTTTCAAGTCAATGACTGTTATTGAAAGTTTTAACCTCGTGAAGCTCAACAATGCCAACTAGCATGTCCTGCATTTTGGTTGGGGCAATCTCCAACGTCTAAATAGACTGGGGGACAAAACAAAGTGAGAGCACCCCGGAGGAGAAGCCTGCTGGGGATGCTGGTGGATGGCAAACTAAATACAAGCCAGCAACGTGTGCTTGCAGCCCAGAAAGCCAACTACATCCAACTCACCTGTGGTCAGCAAGCTGAGAGACATCTCCTGAGATCCCACCCTGGCATATTCCATACAKCTCTGGAAACCCCACAAGAAAGACCTTGGAGTGTGTCCAGAGGACAGAGGAAAACTTTTCACCTGAGCCTATAGAGAAAGGACAAGAGGCAATGATTTTGTACTGGAAGTGACCAGGGTTAGTTTAGACATAAGGAATAAATTTTTTTATGATGAAGATGGTGAGAACAGGCTGCCCAGAGAAGCTGTGGATGCTCTGTAGCTGGAAGTGTTTAAGAGCAAGTTGGATGAGGCTCTGTGTAACTTGGTCTACTGGAAAGTGCCCTATAGTAGGACATTGGACTAGAGGATCTTTAAAGGTCTCTTCCAAACCAAATCATTCTATGATTGAAAGTGTTGTCTTCTGTAACTTGAACAGGTACAATAACAAAAAAACATCTCCTACATCAGCACTGATTAAAGAGATTAGAGGCCCTGTGTCCTCTACATTTTCTCCATATTTTCAATCTTGTGGAAAGATGTGCAGAATAATTTGGATTATGAACAACCCTTCAATTTACTACAAACATTACAGAACAGATATCCTTTTGCAGAGAAGCTAAAGAGCACTGTCTTGCAAGTTCACATCGTTTGACTCTGCCTTCATTTTATTCTAAAACTTTGCACCTAGCCAAGGGAATTCATGCAAYTGTAGCTGCAAAACCAGCTTTGTAATCAGGGGTTTGTGAAAAGAATTATTTCATAAGCATCTACATCTGCAAACCTCAGTTATCTTATGTGGCCAAGGGCCATGTAACATCAGGATTAATCATCACCTTCACAGTATATAACAAAAGGATTCTGATGCTGASAGCTAGTCTCCTGCTGTAATTCAAAGAAAAGGAAAGTCCTACAATGAAGTGAAAAATTACTTAAACCACCAAGCGACTTACAGTACAAAGCTGTGGATACATCTTCCTCATTCTCAGTAAACAGTCACATTACTAATGAAAAATGCCCTTGGTATGGATTATCGTGAGTAATATGACATGAAAACAAGATACAGGAATTTTCACTGTCCTTGAAATGCAGTGTCCAGGACAAATGAGTAACATGCAATTCAAGGAAACAGCGTACAATAATCCAGCCAGGATCTGAGGGAAGAGTGGATCAAACTTGAAACACAATCTAAAATGTCCTTAGAAGCCATGGAAGATCCTTCAAACTGAGCAGCAGGAGAGTTCTGTAGTTCTTTATACTGGGAGATATCATCATTTTAACCATGAATCAGGTGTCACAGTGATTTGTTTGAGTTCCTGTGCTTGTGTGCTTGTGTTCGTGGTTGGCTGTGACAATTTACTACTAACAGGAAACTTCCATTGTAAGTAAGATTTGAGAAATGCCAGCTGTTTCAGTCTGACTACTGTAATGATTGGAATAAATTATTTTTCTAGAAAACTGTGTTGGCATGCTAGAAAATACGACGTTTAATAGGTAGTGTAAAATAGGATTATAATTGGAAACTAATTGGTTTGGATCTAGTTTTAAATAACACTGATTATCAGGCTCTAATACAAACTACAGCTAAATTGCAGATTTTCTGTATTGCATTAATGGTCAACACAAATACTAATTGCAACTGAACTGAAAATCTCTAAACTGGGACAGAATTAAGTAAATGTTCTCAGCTCTTCCAGTATGTAAGAATCAGTTCTGCTAACCATGGGTTTCTTTTTTTATGTTGTTGTATCTATCCCATTGAAAGGCTTTTGAGGATTATTACAAGTAGCTGGACTCTGAATCCACAGCTCTAGCAATTGCTCTATCTGTAGCTATAGCTCTTTAACCTAGTCTGATAAAATGCTTAAATGTCCTTTTTCCCACCTCTGGTTAAATACTCTGGAGAGTAACTGAATGAGATAAGATGTGCCATGAGGCTCGCTAGATTATTGCTATTTTTACATAGAATCTCAATACTAAGAAGTCTAGAAAAGGGTTATTAAATCTTTTCAACACTTAGTAATGACAGAAGTTCACCTTTTAACAAATACCTTTTGGCTTTTCCAACAGTGGATCATGAAAGCACTTCAACTACCCTAAAAATTTACCTCAAGGCTGGACTTTTATAGAAGTCTCACCATTAAGAAGTTAACCCAAGAGAAATTATGGAAATATGCAACTTTGGGAATACATAAGCAGTAGCTGCTCTACAGAAAGGACAGAAAGGGCTCAAAGCAAATCTGTAATCATCAGAGATCAAACCAAGGAACAAAGAGGGAAAATGCAAAACAGCACAAGCACATGTTAATGTCACTTCTTGGCAGAAATGTTTGTTAATGAAATAAAAGCAACAAATGAGCTTCAGAATTCACTCCTTATTGAAATATGTAAAACATAAAATGTTCTCTGTAAACACAGTATAAGCAGGAACAGCAAAAGTTACATTTAATGTGCTGTAAAATTTTAATATTTGAAATATCYATTGAAATCTCTAAGTTGCCTTACTTCAAGCTGATTATTTTTTATAGTGGACCTCTATTTTTCCATGACACGGGCAKGTAGAGAAAAGAAATACAGAGAACAAAATAAGGGTAAACTGCTTTTAATAGRCAGAAGCAGGAGAATATACTTGTTCTGCTAAAAATTAAAAACATGTTACAAAASAAAGCAACACCAAAAATCCCAAATCTTATGGTTCTGGAACAAAAACTGATCATGTATGATAAAGACACTGGCAAAATCATWTGGCGAATGAACTGAAAACCTCTATCTAACTTCTATTGAATACTAAAATCTATTAGTCTCCTGAAATCATGTTACATTATTCTCCAATGGGAATCAAATTTAATTCTGCAGCTAAAGGGCAGCTGYTGATGAATAACAGGCAGCACTGCAAGGTTCAATTGTTAAGCTGTTTTCATCAAAAAGTGATATAAAAAAGAAACAAAATAATCAGGAGTGGTCTTGAGTATTCCTTTTCCACTTCAATCAGCAATACCACTGGGTAAAAGCAGCTTTCCTCTTTTGTGAAAGTGACAAGAAAGAGGCAAGAATGCCAGGGAAATCAGAATATTTATAAATACAACTTGTAATAAGAAAAGATCTTTGCCAGGCAACCAATGGACAACATTGTGAGTGAAAAATAAATTTTTTGAAAATATGTGAATAAATTTTATCTCCAGCTGTTACATGTAATGCTATTATTTCAGTAACTTCTCTTCTGAAGTGTTTGAATCACCATGCTTGGAAAAAAATTGTATTTGATTTGATACCTTGCACCTCTGTCATATTTCTAAACTAAATGTTAAATAGAAAATGGCTCTGTATGTTACCTTATGTAGCTTCTGTTCTTTATAAGGCCTGAGTTTATATACATATTTATTTTTTCACCTATTTTTCAGAGTAGGTTATTTCTTTTTTTTTAAAAAGCTTTCTGAGGAGAATAGTCTGTTTTGCAGTAATAACTACTGAAAATGTTTCCTAAATGCCCTGTGTTATAGACAGGAATTACTAATTTTAAAAGCACTGTGAGACCAAATGGAGGTCCTATTTTTCTAAGCAGTTTTATTTTACTCTCTTTGCACTTCACCTTCATTCATCAGGTGTTTTCTTGTTTGGCTGGGCAAAATGAACTAAAAAAATGCCCCAATAAAAGTCATACTTGGAAGCTACAGCATGCTCCTCACAGTACAAGGTGGACCAGCTGACTGAGGACAAATGTGTGAGGCTTGGCAAGGCAAAGTTCCCCCTGCCCATGGGTCACAACATCAGTTATCTGTATTTCAACATTGCTGAATTACTCATATTTTTAAAAAATTATTCCCCTTCAGTACAGATCTGTTCAGAAGAAAAGAAATTAATAGATTATCAGAAASAAATAGACAAAAGATAGAATCATAGAATATCCTGAGTCAGAAGAGACCCGTAAGGATCATTGAAGTCCAGCTCCTRGTCCTGCAAAGGACAGCACCAAGAGTCACACCTTGTGCCTGAGAGCATTGTCCACACATTTCCTGAGCTCTGCCAGGCTGTGCTGTGATCACTGCCCTGGGGAGCTGTGCCAGTGCCCAACACCTTCTGGGTGAAAGACTTTTCCCTGATATCTAAGCGAAACCTCCCCTGACACAACTTCAGATCATTCCTTTGAGTCCTGTCACTGTCACCACAAAGGACAGATCAGTGCCTGCCTCTCTTCTTCCCAACATGAAGAAGCTGCAGACTGCAGTGAGGTCTGTCCTCAGTCTCCTCCAGGCTGAACAGACCAAGTGACTRCCACTCCTCATGCTTTCATCTCAAGGCTCTTCACCATCTTCATTACCCTCCTCTGGATGCTCTGTAATAGTTTAATGCCTTTCTTTCTATTGCATTGCCCAAATCTGCCCCCAGCACTGAGGTGAGGCCGCCCCAGGTCAGAGCAGAGCGGGACAATCCCCTCCCGTGCCCGGCTGTGATGCTGTGCCTGATGMCCCCCAGGACACGCTTGGCCCTCCTGGCTGCCAGGGCACAATGGCTCATGGTCAACTGGGCACTGACCAGGACCTGGGGGTCCTGGTACCATTTCTTGTACCAGTCTGTAACAGTCAGGGCTGTCCCATGCCACGTGCAGAATCTGACAGATGTGATTCATCTGATAATGCCACATCCTTTTTTCAAGAGCATGAAGCTTTAACAAGGAGACAAAAAGTACACATTTTATTGAAAGGTCACAATATGCCACACACAATGTGCTATTTCACACATGGGTAATGCATTAATATTATCTATTCATGTTGCACTTGAATATTTGAGAAATTTGCTTCATATTCTTCACACTCACAAGGCTCTCTGACATCTCCAGATATCTGCTCTCTGATTCCAGTTGTGCCCATTCCCACGATTTTGAGCAGAAGTATGTGAAGAAGATGTCAACTGTTTGAGAAGGTTCTATTCAGGAAAATTTGTGTCTGTGATACCAAAATTTATGGTTTAATTTGATCACTTTTATTAGATGATAATTAAAAGAATCTATTTCATAAGTCTATATCCTCCTCGTACTACAGCTTTTTAGAGATAGCTTTATCTTATATTCCTTTAGGATTTGCTGTTTAAGGATGGCTTCCAGAGAATAAGAAGGAAAACATTTCAGAAAGACAATACATTTTGATATTCCTATTCCTACTATTTTCGTTCTGGTTAGGCCTAACAAATTTCAGCAGTAATACAGATTTAAATCAGTGCTGTTTCAAAACTTAACAAAAAATAACAGAGTAGGAATYACCATAAGTAAGTAAGGCTTACTTTTAATGCACACCACTTTTAATGCAACTGGAATGAAAAATTAATGGGATTACTTTTCTATCATTGTWTTCTAGCAGTGCTTAAAAAGTGAATTAAGCTGAATTTTTATCCCCTTAAAATATATGAATATGTATGCATAACAGAATAAATTCCCGAATTTATTTATTCCTGAATAAATTATTCTGATTATCTAACTCKGGAAGGTAGACTAATTAAAGTTACAAAATTTAATCTAGCTAATCCTGTACATAGCTTTGGTTTTCTCACAGTATATTATGAGAAAATGCAATCAAGTTTAGTGAAAATGTGAATTAATGTCTCTGATTTTTTCAAAGGTTATATCAGAGGAACAGCTCCAGGCACACAAAAACAAAATATGCCTCTTCTGGTCAATACATTCTTGTCACTTCCTTTTCCTTCTCCAATACACTTGCAATAATTTCACCACAAAACCTGCCAGGACATAATTATTTTTGACATCTCTCCTCTGTAACTTTGGCTGACACATGTCAATGATCTAAAGCTTACAAGCAGTGAAGAAAGGCAGTCGTGCACGATGTGGTCRCAGAATACTTCTTGCTTAAGAAACCCAACTTGATACTTAAATTTATTCCAGCCTTACATWACAATAGAAAAGCTTTATTAATTAGTCAGAGTAAATTTAAAAATGTTCTATGAAGAAAATATGTCCAAGTAAAGATATTCACTAAATACTTATTCAAATCAGGTAGAAATTTATTGGGGTGTTTTCTGATTTGGTTGGTCTATACACTAATCCTACTAGTGACTGAAATGGAATTCTTTCAGATTCACAGTGAATCAGGAAAAACATGAGTAGCTCTCGGGAGGTATAATACATATCGATTCCTGAAAGGAAGGAAACAAATTCAGGGAGAAAAAAAAGCTGTGATTAGATAACATTCATATAAAATTGAAACAAAACACAAAATGSAGCTGGCTAAGAGTAGTAAATTCATCCATGCCTTGATTTCCCTCCTTGAAAGTAAMAAGGTTCACAGATCCAAATGCCTGCATCTCTGTTCTCTACAGCCCTGTGTGTAGAGCAAACCTCTCAAGTGGGAGGAGACAGAGGACTCTGGCTGACACACCCTACTTGGAGATTTCCCAGGCGGAGGAAGAGATTAGATTACTGACTTCAGAGTCATGAAAGGAAAGTAAATCAAAATGCAAGCATTAAGATGAAAAAGAATGATCTTCTGGCAAGGCAACAAATTCAACTACCAGTCAGAAGAAAACAAAGTTTTGGCCAGAGCTTGAATAAATTTTCTGAATTCTGATGTGCACAGATTCAAAACACTGTGATTTTCACAGTGGGAACTCGGTGGTGTAGGACAAAAGTGACGTTAAAAGGCTTTTAAATATATGACTATTATATAAGTAAGAGCTAYGGAAGTCACAAAGAGGTTCTCTAAGCAACTGAAGTCATGCATATAAACACAAACATACACACACACAAAGGAAAAAGGAAAAAAACATTAAAAGTGTAAGAATGTGGATGTTGTGAATGTCTAAGTTCTAGAGTTTGGTACAAATTCACCAGATTTTCTCTTTTCTGTCAATACCACAGACCTTTGAATATCACCACCTACTGAGATATCAAATTTTTGCAGGAGTAAACACTGATACTGCAACATTAATTTCCTCTCTATTATTTCTGCAGTTCTATCAGCAAATATCTCAAAACAAAAATCTTCAGCTCTAGAGAATGAGAATACAAATGATGCTATGAAGTCATTAATTGCAAATAATTATTCCAGATATTTACACCAAAATTTTGGGAATTGATTCCTGCATTCTATCTCCAGCTTTGTTAAGGATTGTAAGGAGATCCTGCWTTATGAGCAGCTGGAGACAAGATTAAAAAGATTTTGATTTTATGAAGGACCCACAAGCAGCTCAAAAGCTGAATGTCTCTCCTTTCCAAGACTGTCTCATACAAAGATAATAAACATGAAAAACCATGAGCTATTAGTTATCTCTTCTCAAATAGCTCTAGACAAAGCAGCAGTTTTGTCTCTGAAGAGCTAAGAGTGCCAATAAAACGAGCCCTGTTTGAAAATTAGTTTCTTTCCTGGAATGACATTGTCTCAGTTGGTCTCTACAGAGAGTTTCCCATCCCTGGTGATCTTTACTTCTGTCTTCATTACTTCTGACACAGGAAATCCTGACCTGAATAAAGAAAATACATGACATCACTTGCCATTAGCAGGGGCATGGCGTGAAATCACATGTTTGCTCATTTCTAAGACACATATTAACATTAGACTTGAAAATAGCAAGAAATACTTCATGTCCTTGGAGACTCAATGTTAAGAGCATCTGGAGAAAATTAAATTTCTGGCCACCTTAAATTTTTTCAGCATACTACAGGAACAAAAGAGGCAAATATAATACAGTTCCACTGATTCCTTTCAGGACACAAAGACTGCATCCTCATAACCATAAGACAACGTAAGATCCACTAACACTTTCTAAGTGTTTCTAAAAACACTTAATGTTTTTACTGTTTAAAGAAAAGAGATGGACATTTCAAAGATATTTGACAGGTCACACCACCCCTCAGGAATCYCTCAGGAATTCACTGTCTTGCACCCTTACTATTGTTCTTACAGGATACAAACTATTTTCAGATAAAGTTTTGCATTATTGGGGTTATTTTTGAGTGTGCTTCCTTGAGGCATACTTGGCTTCATCAAGCAGAGCTGAGTAAGATTACCTGCAGTCTGTTCCAGCACATGGTCACTGCACAGTAATGAAGTCCTTCCTTGTGTYCCTGTGTGTCAGTTTCTGCCCATTCCTCCTTGTCCTCTTGCTGRACATCACTGACAAAAGCCTGGCGGCATCAACAGAGCCAGTCAGTTTGGTTAAGCATGATTTCCCTTCGGAGCATCCATCACTGATCACTCCTTGTCATCTAATCCTGTCCACATGCTCAAAGATGGCCTTTGAGGAAGGCCACAATGAGCTATTCCATCACTTTTCCAGGGACTGAGRTGAGGCTGACTGTCCTGTGATTCCCTGGGTACCCATGCTTGGCTTTTTTGAAAACTGGGTGAGTTTTGCTTTCTGCCAGTACTCAGGCACCTCTCCTGACYGCTGTGACCTTTCAAAARTGATTGAGAGTGACCAAACAATGGCATCCTCCAGTTCCCTCAGCAGTTGTAAATGCATCTCATCTGGGCTCATGGCCTGGTGGATGTCAAGTTTGACTAAATGGTCCTCAACACAATTCTCTTCCACCAAGGGGTAACCTTCCTTCCTCGAGAAATTTTCCCTGCTCTCCTCAGTCAAGGATACCTGTGGGMTGACCTTGGCAGTGAAGAGTGATGCAAAGAAAGCATTTGGTACCTCAGCCTTCTCAGCAGCCTCTGTTTGACAGAAGGCCTGAACACCATGCATTAGGTACTCCTGTTAATTCATTATACAAAGAAATGTGAAAACGTGTCTTCAAGAAATTTAGTCCTCAACTGAAAATAATCTGAATATATGCTAGATGACTCTTCAAAAGGTATATTAGTTTATGAGATTATTGCTAACTTTCCACATTTTAGTGTTAASAGTTGTACTGCACTACCTATTAGGCTGGTTCTTCCAAATTTTTYCCATGTTCTTTTCTGAAGTAATGAATCTACCATCATTTTGAAATAAATCATGACTTGAATTTCTAAAATCATTTAAGCACAGTACCAGATATCTAACAATATCTAACAATCTGCTTTACCATATTTCCAGTCTGTATCTGTAGACACAATTAGTTTAGTTGCCATCACTATCTAAACTAAAACGAAATCCAAGTCTTTTGATGTTCACCCATGAGTAAGAACAGGTTTWAAGGACAATGTCCTTGAAAGGGGATGCTTTCCCAGTGAGCCAAGCTACTCAGCTGCCTAACTTCCTTGCTAAGTGAATTCTTTGGGTGTTATCTTACGTGGGCCTGTAAGGGTACATCATGTTGTACAGCAAATGAGTGCTGCCAAATATAATGTRACCCTGTCCTGAGAGACTGCATTCTAAAGATGCTTCAGGCACCTCACAGCACAGCCCAAGTAAATATGSCTTCAGACATATACAAGTCAGAAATACTTTCTCCTTTCCCCTTCAATGTATGCAGGGCACCAGATGTGCTTTCTGTTTCAGTACCCAGAAAAAAAGAAAGTGAAGATGAATGGAAAACACAAATGTGACAAATATTTTTCTATATTCAAAAATATGTCTGTATCCTCTAACAGGGATATGGAGAGCCCTTTAGACTTCTGTTAAGACATCTGACCTCCTCAAGCTCTGAAGAGTTTGCATTATCAGCTTCTGTTTCATTCACTAATTTATCAGTTTAAGTATTGAATAAACCCAAGWAATTTTACTTGAGAAGTTAATTTCACATTTTCAGGAAAGCCATGTCCTTATTTCCTCTACATTACTTTCCAATGAGCTTTTTAAAATCCATCCAACACAAAAGCCTTTTCCCCCATGTGTTGAAATATGGAGAAGTAGAGCACTCTGCATTTTTTTTTAACCACTGAAAGATGAAAAGAAAGAAATGAGATCCACTCTCATTTTCTTGTAAAGGAATGACAACCTCCAACCAAATCATAGAATCACAGAACTGTAGAAACATAGAACTATGCAATAGCCTGCATTGAAAGGACCTTAAAGATGATCCAGTTCCAACTTCCCTGTGATGGGCAAGGACACTTTTCACTAGACCAGGTCACTCAGACTTCCATCCAACTTGACCCTGAGCACTGCCAGGGACGGAGCATCCACAGCTTCTCTGGACAACATGTTCCACTGCCTCACCACCCTCACAGTAAAGAATTTCTTCCTAAAATCTRAATAGAAAATACAAGCCTTCCCTTTTTCAGTTTGAAGATACTCCCTCTTGTCCTATCACTCACTATCACATTTCAAATTTTTTCTCCAGATTTCCACAAGCCTCCTCTAGGTATTGCTCTAAGGTCACCCTTAAGTCTTCTACAGCCTGAACAACTGCAACTCACTCAGCCTGTGTTCATTGGAGATCTGCTCCAGCTCTTGAATCTTCTTCCTGACCTTCCTGTGGTCAATAGATCGATTTCCCTCTTATATTGGGWCCCCAGAGCTGGGTGCAGTGTTCCAGGTGGGGTCTCAGCAGAGCAGAGCAGAGCAGAGGGGTACAATCCCCTCCCTCCCCTGCTGCCCACGCTGCTTTGGATGCAGCCCAGGACACGTTTGGCTCTCTGGGAAGCAAGAGCACATTGCTGGGTCATGTCCAGCTTTTCATCCACCAGCACCCCCAAGTCATTCTTGGCAGGGCTGCCCCSGATTCATTCTCCTCCCAGCCTGTGTTTGTATTGGGATTGCCCTGATACAATCAATGTGCCAAAACAGAACATGCATCTTGAATGACTGCCTGATTTACTACTGAATTATGTAAAAAAGAAATGTAAGAAAACCCATTTTCCTCTACCCTGTAGATAACTGTTACTTTTAAAGAGGTGAAAAACAAATGGAAGAACCAAAGYCCCAAAATTTTAGCTCATAAATTCTGATGTATTCCCATTGGCAATTTGTTCCACACGTTCTGTATACACTAGGACAGGAGATGGAAAGTGAATGAATATTTATTTGTGATGYAAATCAGCCTTGTCAAAGGCCTTGCATGCAACCTAGGTATGGGTTCTAATTTTGTTATGACTCAGCTCTGGGAAGGAAACCAGCCTGCGCTCTGGTGTTGCAAACTTTTCCAGAAAACTGTTTAAATAACCTTTCACAASGAGCACACATGAAAACTTCTAATGTTTTCTATGCTGCTCTCTGAGTTCACATAGTAAGTGTTACCCCTTTAGTTTTGCACATTACTGTGAATAAAATATTGCTTGTAATAGAGGTCATAATTTACAATTCATTGCTTAAAAAAATATATTTGAAAATATAGTACGGTATGATACTCTTTTAAAATAACTTCTTATTGGAATTTTAAGCCAAATTTTTTTCCAGCTATGAGAACAGTACCAGAATACCATATTTGTATAGCTGAATATCATATTGATCAATATTTTCAGAGTATATAATTTTATTTTCAATYTATGAATACTCTGCCTYAAATTGSAAGATTTGATGTCTACAGTCCAGARCCTCTTTTTATCCACTCTGCTTCTACTGCCTTAGATAATGTTAAAAGATATGTTTAAACCTGTTAAAATTGAAAATACCTTACAAACTCCTTCTAAAGAATTCTGCTGRACAAATGGCTGTTTTTCATGGCTCATTTCTTACTTGCTGGTGGTTCAGTTTTAAGCTTTAAGAATGAGAAGACATCATCATAATACCTGCCAATTGAGCGCTGTGGTAATGCTAAAATAGAAAAATCCACARCCTTCTAATAAATCAGGCTTACACCAACAGCACCAGATAAGATTTTTTTTTTTTTTTGACAGAAAGTGGGGAGCAGTGGCTGATAGCCCAGAGGGCTGAGCAGCGCTGCAGAAGGGCCTCGACAGGGGAGAGATGGGAAGAGAGAAACCTTCTGAAATTCAGCAGAGGAAATTGCAGGGTCCTGCACTGGAGAGGAGCAGCCCCAGGCACCAGCACAGGCTGGGGCTGATCTGCTGGGAAGCAGCTCTGTGGRGAAGGACCTGGGGGTCCTGGTGGAACACAAGTTGTCCAGCAATGAGCCAGCAATGTCCTGGTGGCCAAGAAGGCCAGTGGTGTCCTGGGGTGCATTAGGAAGAKCAGYGYCAGCAGGYCAAGGGGGTGATCCTGCCCTTCTACTCAGCCCTGGTGAGGCACATCTGGAGTGCTGTGTCCAGTTCTGGGCTCCTCAGGACAAGARAGAGAAGGAGCTCCAGGAGCTGGTCTGTGTAAATGTGACAAAGATGATGGGGGACTGCAGCATCTCTCAGGAAAAAGGCTGAGAGACCTGAGCTCAACCTGTTCAGCCTCAAAACGAGGTGAYTGAGAGGAGACAGCAAGATGGGACTTCATCAGTGTCTGTGAATGTCTGAAGAGAGGGTATGAGAGGATGGAGCCAGGCTTGGCTCGGTGGTGCCAATGAAACATGGGAAAAACCTAGCTTAGCTACTCTGCCTCTTGATTTTTATCCTTCACCATGAAGAAACTTGGAACTGAATCTGTTTAAAGGACAAGAGCCATGCCTAATGTATGTCTTCATGAGAACTGAAACTGTTAGGGGATCAAAGAGAATAAGCACAAGTAACTCAATCACTCAAAGTGTAGAACAGAAAGTAACAGATGATTTTGCAAGATAACCAGCAAATATGGAACAATTTCCACACACCAAAAGCAGAACCTTGGCATGGAACAGAACAAGGTGAACTTTCCACCCATTCCTATGAGAGTAACCTATCACTGGAACACTTTACCAGGAATTTACATTAATTTACTATTACAGCAATTTTCATTTTACTTTTAATTGGAGCATAGCTTTTAGAAAAATAGCCAATCTGGAATGAAAGACAGTCCTATGGTCTGTGTTGTACAGCAAATTAGACCAGATATTTGCAGCAACATCGCTCTAGTCCATTATGCTATTCTATAATGCACTTTTCYGCCAGGCACTCTTGGGGCTTATTGACATGGCATAACAAACGAATAGCTGTCAGCTTTTGAGAGACTTCTAAGAAATGTTATCTCTAGAATTCAGTGTAATGTGTGTTATGTTCCGTTTACTTAATTTGATTTGTTGCTAACCGGAACACAGAGCAGAAGCCAGCTGAGCAGGGGAATAACAAGCATATATCCAGCATCAAAGCATGGTGGTAAAAACGCCAAAACACTGTGGGTGCGATCCCTGCACAGGCCATTCACTCATGAATTGGACTCAGGGATCCTGCTGAGCCCCTTCCAACACAGAATATTTCAGGATTCTGTGAAAATGAAAAGGAAACAAACAGGAATTTTCCAGAGGAAAAAAAYTAGGAATAAAATACTAACTCACACAATACTAAGTTTTATGTCCTTTTAGTTACCCTATTCATTCTAGCTCATTATTTGTCCCCTGTTCTATCTGGGCTTCCTACAATGTTATATTTAGGTTGCCCAACTGGTTTCTGAACCATTAATCTCAAACTTTTTTTTTTGTACGAGAATGTATCATACTCTGTTGTCCAAGGGATTGTCCTTGAAAAAATCCCTTATTTTTTCTAGACTTTTTCCCCTAGATTTTTTCTAGAAAAACATAGTTTTTCTTCTTTGACTTGGGGAGAAAAATAAATAAATCTTGTCACTCCAGTCTTTCTACTAACAATCACCATTATTTCTCTACTGGTAAAGCAAAAGKGGGCTTTTAACTTTCTTATTGCATACCACAGTGTCTGTATCCCTGTATAATTACCTTGCATCTGCTCAAGAGACAGAAATTCTCCCTTTAAGTAGAAGGAAAAGAAACCAAGAAAGCAAGAGAAAAGCCTAGTTKGGTAAATCTCTTGTCAAGTCTCTTTCAGACTAACACAATCAATGCTAGGTATTCCCAGTATTGCTGGGCACTTAACTAACACAGGACACATGTCCTTGTCTCTCACAGCTSTGGAGAAGGTCAGGCCTGCAAATGCCGAAAGGAACTCTCAGATATCTGCTCAAAACTGCACTAAAGCTACACATGGACTGTTTTCCCCCCACTATCTACCTCCCAGACGGCCCTGAGGACTGCCCTCACTCCGGTCTCTCTATCACCATCCCTGTAGAGTTCACAGCCACACAATGGCTGAGTTTGGAAGAGGCTTGTGGAGGTCACCCAGAATTAAGACTCTCACATCTATTGTCTTTTATTCCATTAGCCACCAACTGCCCATCCTATAACTCTTTTTTTTGCCCCCAGAGGGTAGCTTGAAGTCATTGTAGTACAAATGGTTTGAACACATAAGTACTGAAATATTTCTAACACTGGTGCTGGGCAAGCACAAGTGTCTTGTGGAATTCTGCCAGGGTAGMTGCCATCTAGCAGAAGGCTTGCACTCTGATAGTCAGGGTGTTTCCATTGCAGCAATCATGGTGTGAGTGTGAAGTTTAGTATCTGTACCCTTCCACTGATGATGCCATAATGGTTTAGCTTTGACCATGTGCACAGTTTTTCTTTCTTTGGGCACATAGATTTCTGTTTTAAAAGAGGGCTTGTCAATTACCAAATATTTTCAGGCAAGATATTTTCAGGCAACATTTTCAGAAAATGACAAAAATTCTCWGAGGTATTAGAAATTCTCTTGCAAATGACAAAAATTYTCTGAGGTATTAGAAATTTCAGACATTTTTTTTTTTAACCACTAAGAGATAGGACGATAAAGGAAGATACAGCAGCAGCACAGACTCATACAAAAACACAGGAGGAGAGAAAYATTCCAGCCATAAAGGACATGATTCCCCTGTGTTTTTCTATGCTGCCTATCACCGAGTCTCATCTTCAGCAACCCCTGTGCAAGTGACACACCCAWGACAAGGGGGCTGGAATTTGAAGCTAAACTTTAAAGCAGCTTATAACCCATGCCATTACATGATTCTATGATTTTATGATGTTTTATGATATTTTTCCTCTTTGATGTGGCTCGCCTAACGTTAATTTATTCTGTTGCTTCAATGAAATTTTTTGTACCCTCTCGCCTAGGGGTAAATTAGCCCAATTTCCTCCTCAGTTTTCAAGTAGTAATATATAAATACTTGAAAATCATGAGTTATTCTCTTTAATGTCACTGTAATTTAGTGAGTCAATATATGTGTATAATATGCTACTTTTTTTTTTTCTTCTAAGAAATACAATTTTTCATTGTACAATGAGAATTGAGAAAAAATGATTCAGGCTTTCTCGACTGTGTTTTGCATCCAAATAGAATGTACACTATACCAGTGCAAATTTCCTGTAAAGGTGAGAAGAATCGAGAAACAGAAAGAAAGCTCTTTTGTTTAAAGGATACAAAAGCTTTGTCAAAGCTTCCTTTTCCTGTGACAAGCTGTGTCTCTGTGCACCCCCAGATTTTTCCCTGCAGTGCTACCACACATAATCCTCAAAGCCAAAACTCAGCAGTGAGTGCCATTATTCACTCATTTGATGAAGTGGAGTGAACAAGGTTTGCACATGAAATTGCATCTGGCCTTAATTTATTCTACTCTTGCTCATCTATAGATGATTAAATAAACACTGCTTTAAATGCCAAAGCCACTGAAATCCATATTTTACACAAGCAGACAGGGCCTTTGTAGACTATTTGACAGCCACTGAGCAMGACACATTTTCAGAGACCACAAACACAAAACATCATATCCCTGCTAGAATGGAGGAGCTTCCTTCCTTGTGCAGCAAGCAGGCACGTCTCCATGCCTCCRAATTCACCTCCCAGCCAAAGAGATGTGGAAATGGCTTGCAAAAAAACCCAAACAGCCACGCCAAAAAACCCAAAAAATCCAAACCAACAGCCCTCATGAAAAGCTCCACCACCAAAAAAAAAAAATCAAAACAAACACAACCCACCCCAAAAAACCAAAACAAACACCTAAAACATGCAAAGAGAAATCCAGTAAGAGAATTGCTTTCTGCCCCCACAAAATGGTCTGCATTCTTCCAAGATGCTCACATACTCATTTCCTGACCAGCATCAATATAATGGTCTTTAGTGTCTTTTCATACATTGCAAGAATATCTAAGCCAAATTCATTAAAAGAACAGTGTGCCTCATGTTTCAATACACATGCAGGGGTGGAAAAAAGGAGTGAAAAAATGGAACCATGGTGTTTGATAGGAAATAGACTAGCACACAAAACAATTCTTCATCTTGGAAAATTCAATCCAAACAATGATTTTGTTGGCAGATCATAAATCCATAAAATGTGTGACAGGCTCTAGAACTAAGGAAACTGCAGGCCTAGAAGAGTTTTCCAGCTGGTTCTCTTTCTGAAGGGGCTTTTTTTTGTGTTCAATATGACAGCAAATGCTGATTTAAGTGATTTTGTTTGATTTGCTACTAATTGGTCTCTTCATCTGCGATTAATTCCTTTGTCTTCTTGTTCACTAAGAGATTTAATTGCAGCAACATAGAAATTTGCCAATTTTTCTATAGAACTTTCCATTAAAATAAAATCCTCAGATCTCCCATTGCAAGGAGTTATTTGCATATAACAGTAAATACATMTGTAAAATATCATGTCTTTTTTCTAGGAATAAAGATTTTTCAACTGTATGCATTCACTCCTTTCTATCTTAAAACCAAAGTATGCAAGCAAGACTGCACAAGAAAACTTAATGAACTGGAAAAAGTTGTCAGCAAGAGCAGTGACATGGCAGGGAGCATGTATTTCATACAGCCAATTGTGTGCAGATATCAAAATTCTCCAGCTTCAACACGTATTTTCAAGTATCTTCCTCTCAAGACTGAATTCAACCTCTAGTTCCTCATGMCAAATCTCAAAATGCAGACTTTTGTGTTGTTTTTGACTTCATTTTCTTAGAGTTTTTGACAAATCAATAATTTAAAAACCACTTTTTTTTTCTTGCCTCCTGATGCAGATTCTTTYTTCCTTACTCTGCTGACCAAGGCCTCTGATAGATATACTCTGGCTGATTTTATTGTGACACCTACAGATGTGAATTTGCCAGAYTGAACTCAGGCAACAGAGCCAGAGGTGCTTGCTTCCATCCGGATAATGATGCAAAAGCATCAAATTCTGATAGAGAAGCTGGGTGAAAAAACATATCCAGCCACAGTTGTGTCTGTATAGTGTCAGGGTTTTTTCATTTGTTTCAGTCTCTATAACAGAAGTTTTGACATCTTTAATGTCTTCAAGTCATAGCTCAAAGAATAACTGGACTCTGTTCCATCTTCTACACCATTGTTTCCAACCTTCCCTTGGTTTCAGTTGCCAATAAATAATGCTTTAGCAGCCACAAAGACAGCAATGCAATTATTCACTTACTGCAAAGGAAGRAGCATGGGGAAGAGAAAGGATATCYGGTCTGCAGTACACTGAAATCTGTCCTGAAAAGCCAGAAAATCTTAATTCTTTGTACATATCCTTGTAGTATGAACCCTTAAATGCAATCCTTCAGTTCCAAGTACAGCACTCAGTCTGGAGTCTTCACTTACAAGCTTTGCATCAACAGTGATTTTTTTCTATCACTATTGTCCTTTCCTTTCATTATCAGATCACATCTTACCTGTGTGTTCTATTTATGCTGCTAATATTTGTAAAATAAGAGGGGAACTATTTGCAGGAAGTCCACTGCTGKCTGAAGGGCTCTCTGTCAGTCATTGTTAATGTACGAAACCCAAGCCTTGTTAATTCTGTGCTGTGTCCTTGTGTGACTTTCTGTATTATGTTAAATGCTGCCTAGAAATAACCACTGTGATGTCCAAACATTTCAGATGAAAGGCTATATAAGGAGAAAAAACATCAATGAATTCCAGGAGATCCAGACATGACATTTTCTGGAAAAAGCTGAACAAACAATCAACTCTGAGGAGTACCTGATTTTGTTGGTCTATGGCTGTACCTCTGGCCAAACGTTTGTATTTATGAAAATGTAGGCCATATTATTGCCCAGTAAAAAGCCCCAACTTTCCTCACCATTAACTAAGTATCCACCAGTATTTATTTTTCTTAAAAATAGCCCTTGGTAGTATTTTATGAGAACATATGCTCCTTCTAAAGACAGAATTAGGAACCTAYCTCAAAGATAAGGAGATGTAAGAAATTAAAAATCACCCCTATCACAAATGCAACTCARTTTTACTCAAGTAATGCCAATTCAGCTCAATTCTATATATTCAGATATATAAAATCCAATATATATGTCCAGTCTTTCTCCATCTTTCACTTCTCTGCTAAACTACAAAAGTATACGCTTTTAAGACATGCTTTTTCCCCTTTCTGCTCTCCACTTGTGGTGTTGTCCATTTACAGATTTTTATGGTTTTTTTCCCATCCAAAAGTCAGTTATAATTAGTTGAAATAACTGGAATGGTTAGCTCTGTTTCTAGTAAGCTGAAACATCTCCCCTATTGCAAAATGAAAATAAAAATGTATGTAATATCAGATTTTACTGACAAAGGTAGAAAACTCAAAAGAATCAAAAAACACACAAAACAAAGCAAAAAAGCCCTCACACTTGAACTAAATAACATGAAGATGACACAAAACTTGGAAAGAATTTATGGGTAAGTTGGAAGGGAAACTCTGTTAGATTTCTGGTAGCTCTGAGATTTTATAAGGTAAAGAGATACCTGCAGATTTCTGATCAAGCCACAGATTTTGATGAACAAATGATTTCAACAATTCCACTCGAAARCAAGGAAGTGGGTAGTTGGAGCTTACATGCTAAGAAAACAAGAAAAATCATGCCAATATTACTTTTGCATCTGGGTGTGTCYAGAAACTCTTTAGGAAGGAGCACTGCCAGCAGCCCATTGTTCTGAATTTACCAAAGAAGAACCAGAAAAAAACCCCAAATAACAACTCTAAGCCCAGCCAGTCACATTTATTTAAATTCAATAGAGTAGTGCAAACAATGATGCAAACAATCTCTCTAGCACTGGCAGCAGTAAGAAAATTAAATRGATCCCAGTGTTCAATCTTGTCAACAACATGACATAGCAGAGAAACTTGGAGTGTTTAAAGATAAAGGAAATGGTCCATATATTTACAAACCTGTACAGACTCCTACAGGTCTCTTAATAATAATTAGTAACTAGTGTTACTTTTTATTAGCACACAATTYTACTATGACATGCCAGAAAATAACTTCACAATTTGAGGCACAATTTGATATTACAGGAAACATTGTCAGTAAGAGTCTGGCAAATTTTAAATACAATAAAGCATTCTGATGAATATGACTGTGAAAAAAAAAAAAAAAACCACCAAAAAAACCCACAAAACAAAACCAACATAAAACAAGCAAAAAACCCTCCCCACACATCCTCAACAGTACATCCTCCCACACATTCTAGAATCAACAAAGATGTCCTAGCTGAGCACATGCACATTCCATGTGTGGCAGGGAAGGCTGCCATTTGAGAAGTGGAAAATTTCCTTCCTGACCTCATTGTAGAGAGCAGTTAATTCACTTGTAACAGGTTCTAAACTGTGTCGTGTAAAGCAACACACATYTTCAAGCCCCCAGAGTGGATATCGAATTGCTCCAGACTGAGGCTAATGCTCTCACTCAAAATAATAGCTTATAAAACAAAAAATAACAAGAAAAACTGTTTCCCTCCTGGGAGGAAGCAGAAGGTCTGATGTTCCTTCTTCTTGTACATTGACAGGACCCTCTCCTCTGATGACTCTTTACTTCCATTCTAACTGGATTACTGCAGAAGTTGTCTCCTTTCTCTATTTGTGACCATCCAGCAGCACTAAATTCTCTGACGCCAAGAATTTCAGGTTCCTAACTTCAATTTCTATGTGGAATTCAGCTGAAATCACATAAAAATTCCAAAGGCAGATATAATTAGTCTGTTCACATAAGTCTCATTTCCTTGCAAAATCAAGCTGAAACCTCTGCTTAGGAGYGCCTAGATACAGTCCCCTAACTAAACATGTTTATTATGAAGTGGAATATCATATGTTTTGGAATGTTTTGAGTTAGAATCTCTATAAAATTACCTTTCAAGTACATCTGGACTGTCCATGAATTCTATCCCTTCATTACCTGAATTAATGCCAGCACAATGAAAATCAGTTTTAAAARTATTGTGTATTTTTGTTAAATGTAATTGCAATTAAAATGCTTTTAAAAGCTTAGAGTAAAATTATTACCATCAGATTACTCTTAAAATAAAGCATCTGCTATAAGAAATGGTTTCTCTGCTAAGGYTTAAAATAATGAAGAGAAGAAATAACTGTGTTATGTCTTTTTCCAAAAATTCAAATGCATACGTGCRAGGAAATCCACCAATTCCTCTTTGCTGTGTTTTCCATTTGTACATGCTACATGTTTTCTTTGTGTAATTCCCAAATCTGATTTTACTATACTGGTCTTTTTGCATTCCTCTTTYCTGGCATAAATTATTTACCTATCCCATAAAATTAGTTTGGCATAAGAATACTTATTTTCTTAAAACAAAAATTAGTTCTGCTWGCACATTGATGCTGGGGGTACTTCACAAGACAAAAGGACACTATTACTATTTACTGAAAGTAAGAAATGTTTTGGAGATAACTTGTTCTGAAATGCATTTTTCACAGTATTCTGTTTTTCTCCCTCGGAAAAAAAAATTGTTCATACTGCTACAAACATTATTATTAATTGAGAATATATGCACTGTCATTTCACCTGTGCATTTATAAAATCAAACCAACCCACAACAACAGGACTGCATTCCTTTCCTATGATCCTCATCCTGGAGAGCTACATAAAAAGGCTTCCTAGTGGGCTAAGTGTATGCATTCTGATTTTTAGTTTTGTTTTCTTCAGTGTAAGTAAATTGAAATTTCTGTTGTTGCCTAAAGCGGAGAAGGAAAAGTGAGTGATTTTCCTGCTATATAGGGTAAAAGTGAGTGATTTTCCTGCTATAGGATTTTCCTTTTTATATATCAGTGTAGTATTATAGGTATATTTTTTAGTTTGGGAGATGAGGGAAAAGTTTTCTTGAACTATTATGTTTAAACCTCTGTGTATCTCCAGTTAGAGTTTTGTTTCTTCTGTGTATGTGAGCAACAGCAAAAACTAACATAATTCAGCAAGATGTGACTGGCAGGCACAAAAAACAACAACAAGAATAAATTTGAAAGTTATGTTTTTAAGACTGACGTATGCAAGCAGAATTGTTATTTTCCCTTCCTCCAACATCAAGTGATTTCTTGTCTACTCCTGTTTGAAATTTAATTTCCTACAATTTGACTTTAGGTTGACTAAAAACACCCTGTACAATGAAAATGTCTTTCACTTCTTCACATATCCATGACTTCCTATCAAGTGCTAGCAAATGATTTTTCATTTCACTGTGCCTCACATCCGCAGTTCATTTTTCATTTACATATATCAGCAGTCACAGTAACTCAAGCACCATTTCTCAAAGAAGCCAAAAGACAGACTGCCATTAACTTTCAGCTTGCTTTTCAGAAGTCTGTATTAACACACAGAAAGAAGAGTTTGTAAAAGCAGTTAATACAAGTTTGTGCACAAAAAGACTGTCCTCATACTCTAAATTGCATTGTATTGTTTGTAACTGGCTGTTCAACAAGCACTCAATTTGCCAATTCCCATTCTATGACATTGAAAAAAAAAGATATATAGACTGCAAATAAAAAAAAAAAAAAAAAACCAAAAAACCAAAAAAGCAAAAAAAAGGGTGGGAAAAAAAACCCAACCAAAGAATCCTTTTCAGAATTTTAGAGTTTAGTGAGTACTACAATGACTCCTTATATTCCTTATGAATTGTAGCATTCCCAAACAGCTGCAGGATTTGCACTTAAAATCTACCAAAACCATGCTACAACACCTTCCAATTTCAAGTTGAGATCAAGACAAAGTATCCCAAAAACCCATGACCTGAAATTAAGAAAAAAAAATTGTCTTCTCAGTCAAAGCTAAAGGTGAAGCATGACTATGGTACATAACAACTTCATTCAGGAAACATCAGACCAGTACAAAACAAAACTATTTTACCCTCTCATTTCGGCAGCTACTGATGAAAATGAATAACTACAGCTGAAAACAGCAATAAGAAACCTCTTTCAGTGCCTTATGTAAAACTTGCTTTTATTTCTGAGGGTTAACTAGACCTTTTGACATTCTACCCTTACAGGAGTTATAGATTTTCAGACACATCACGCTCACAAAGAAGAGACACTCAGCACAGAACAATCTGTTCTCTGCTACAAAAGCACCAAAGAGATATTCAGCAGCCAGAGAATTCACAGACCCATAAAAGAGATAACCTGACCTGGTCAAAGCACAAACCTGAATACAAGAAAAACAARAAGTAAACAGATAAACAAAAGTGCCATAGGGAAGCAAATATTTCAGAGAAAAGAAGTCATGCCATGGCGATGGCAGACATGGTTTAAAGCGGGGGATCATGCATGGCAATCTGTGCTGGCACTGGAAACACTTTTGCAGTACAATTATGACAGCAGAATCACATTTTCTTTGTTCATTACTGTTGTTGACAACTGTTTTTCATTACAAGCCTAAGATCCATTAATGAATGACATTTACAAGACTTATAGCACTTCTCATTCTATTCAGCACCTAATGAAAGATCAAAATGCAGTAGTCTTCTGCCAAGTGACTGGACTGATGCCTGGTTATGTTCATATCTCTCAGTAGTTTCTCTGTAAGGAAAAATGATTTTGCTTTCTATATGCCACTAAAGCTAGGCTTGCCAAACTTGTGTTACCACTCAGTGCTTCGTTACCTCTGATAAAGAAGCACAACACTAAACTCTGCCTCTCTTGAACAATGGTAAAACAGAATTATAATCATCAGAACCTGGAACATTATAATCATCAGAGCCTGCAAAACACTGGCAGCACAGCTACAATCAAGAACACAATTTTGCCAGAATAGTGTGTTATGGGAATGTATCCAGCACACTTCTCTGTGATCTGAATACGAAAAYCTTTACTGTTTGTTAAGCCTTCTTCATATTTTTCTTCTCAATGGGAAGAAAAAACCAAAACCAATCCAAACATGAAATTCAGTAAGAGACACACAAAATAGWCTCTCTCAGATAGATTCTGATGGTCGTAATATTTCAACAAAACATACACCTCTGAATTAGGATGAAGTATATTCTCAATCACATTAGCTGTTTCTGTAATGGTTGCATTCTTGAGGACACACAGATGTTTTACAAATTACTTACTAGCCCTCAAAATAGTTTTCTTGTGCATGAAAGAATAACCCTAACACCTCAAGTCTCTGAAGTCCAAAATTTGGTTTTGTTGACACCATGTATTCTTTTGTGACAAAAATAAAAGAATTTTAAGTTCCCAGTCTTCTACTTCGAACATTTTTTATGTTTCTTCTCTTTAATCCTAAGGAGAAAAAAAATAACAGAAACCAATTTAAATAATGGAAAGTCTGATAATTATTKTTGTATTAATATCTCTCATATTTCATGTCACTTATTTCTCAATGTCCTTCTGTTATTAATTGGCAATAAATAAAATTAATTTCCCAAAGCCAACTCCTTTTTGCCTCTACTGSTAATGGTTAAGTGTCTTTATCTTGAACCGGAATGTTTTCTTCTCTGTCCTGTTAAGAAGATGTGCTGGTTTTGGYTGCAAAGGAGTTAATTTTCTTCATGGCAGCTACTGTGGGTCTGTGCTTTGGATTTGTGCTGGAAACAGCATTGATAACTCAGGGTGGGTTTATTTATAGCTGAGAAGGGTTTATCCAGGCCTTTTCTGCTCCTCACTCCACTCCACCAGCAAGAAGGCTGGGGATGAGCAAAACKTTGGGAGGAGACAGAGCCAGAATAAGTGACCCCCAACTGACCAAAGAGACATCCCAGACCACATGGCATCATGGTCAGCATATAGAGATGGGAGAAGGAGAAGGAATGGATCGGGTTGGAAGCAGTGACATTTGTCTTTTGAAATCACTGTTTATGCATTATGGGCCCCTGCTCTCTTCAGTATGTCTGAACACCAACCTGCCCACGAGAAGTGGTAATTARTTTCTTGTTTTGCTTTGCTTGTGTGGATAGATTTTGCTTTTCCTATTCAACTGTGCTTAGCTCCTGAGTTTTCCTTCTGGTTCTCTTCCTCTTCCTGCTGCAGGGAAGTGGCTGAGCAGCTGGGTGAGGCTTGGTGTCTGCCTGGACATTAAACCATGACAGGAGGGGAAATGATGGAGAAGTGTGRTGGGTACCCGAAGKTCAGCCAAGCACAACCCAGCACACATATTTATCTTCTGCTGTACTTTTCCCATGCTGAAATGTTCTAACCAYGTCAGTGTGGCTCTCAGGTGGAAAACACCCAAATCTTAGGCTCTTGCTGAAGATTTATCAGCACTGTTTACCTCTGAGATATACCTGAAGTACCAAAACATTAAATCCAAAAGTGCTGACAACTGTATAGCTTGTGCTATACTGTTATTCTCCGCATTCATTACTTCACATTGAACTTTAATTAACTTTGCCTACCATTTCACTTCCTACTTTCTTTCTGAAACTTTCAGTCATCCTTACCAATTTCACTAACACTTCGCAGAAAAACTCCCCGTGATTGCTCAGCTCCTTTCCCACAATACCTTTCAGTTTGTCTGTAATTCCTGTTATTCAGCACCAGGGTGATGTGACTGAATGAATCTATTCCTGTCCCACAGACTTTTAAAAGGACGGGATCATGGACCTCCTTTTATTTCCTTTTATTCTTCCCAGCTGGAGGACAGTACAGGAGCACAACAATACCTGTTACATTTTGTTCTTAAAACATTCACAGTAATGTTTTTGTAGTGTAACAATCAACTCCATTCTGTCTGAGCTATACTGTTTGTTTCACTTCTCCAATGAGCACCTGCTCCTGCTAAAGTAGTGTTCCCATCAACAAACCTTCAGTAATTTGTTGTTTGTACCCCTAGGTGTCAAAAATATGTCAACACAAAGAGGAAATACCCTCTCTGAAGGTCAAAACAAAGCAGGAAAATAATCTGAGTGACCATCTCATCTTTATGTATCTCAGCACCATAGCAGACCATACCACCATTTTAATGAACAGCCACACAACTGCAGGGCTCCTACTGTTACCATTAAAAGTAAGAAAAGCTCAGGTAACCTAGGAAAGTGCAGTGTGTTATGTATTACTTGAACAACATTGCCATTTTTCTAAAATATTTATCATGGTCACTGATTCTTGCTCTGTGACCTTCTTTTGTATTTTGCATCACCCCTGTGTCCTTTCAAAACTCAAATCTGTCTCTCATTCGAGCCCCTGCTATTACAGAGCCCTTCTCAAGGACATGGCCAGCACAGCTCTGCTCTCCAGGTAACACAAACTACAGCACTCATCAGAAAAAGAGTGAAGAGACTTTTAAAACAAGCAATAAGAAATACTTCATATTTTTGTATGTATAAAAGATAATATACCTGTTCTTTCGACAAATCTTTGCAATTCCTTTAACTTTGGTGTTGATTTACTTGAAAKAAATATGAAATATGATAGAAATATGGTGGAACGCATGCAAAACAAATTTTGGGAGGAATTTGTTTTCATAAAGTGCTGATGTTACAGGATTCCATGACCCTCAGGGAGGCAGTCCTGGCTTGTYCGCTTTCAGAAGTCAACAAAAATAMAACTCAAATACAATTAAATTCAAAAAGTGTGGCATACAAAATCTCACCACTAACTTCCTTTACTGCCAGTGTAACTCTTATATTTCAGAGGAAGACTGCTTAATCTAGGTTTAATTTCTGGCCTAATTTTTTATAAAACTCAAAAGATACAGCCCTCTCGCATTACGGCAGTGCTTTCTAGTTTGAGTTAAAGAAGAAACACTGTGAYTGCCAGGAGTATGTAACAACGTTGTGAAATAAAAACACACACCCCTACCCCAACTTGTTTTTAAGGAAGATTTTTTTTGAAGCCCCACAACCATCAAAGGCAGATGCAGCTAAGTTTGAAGAGATCATCTTCGATAATGCAAACTAGAGTACTTCACTACATGTAACCAATTAAATTTTGAAAGAAATTTTAGTTTAATATTTTCTTAATATCCAATTTAGCAACTCGGTATCAATCTATAGGAAAAGAAAATGGGCTATTGAAGTGATTCACAAAATGGTATGAAATACATAGGTAAAAACCAGAGCAATCCTGCTTTACCCCATGGCCTTTCGTAATCCTGACTAGAAGATTWACAAGTTTTGTGCTCACCACCTGATGTTAAGTAGAGCACAAAGTCTTCCTCTTGTATTTTTCCTTCCTGCAACCCCTTATGTGCCTTCCTGTGCCTCTTGACATAAAYCCCAAATACTGGATTTCTGTGCAAATCCTGCAATAGATGGTGTTTGTTACTCCATCCCCATAGAATTCTTAGGGCTAATTAGCTAAAATGAAACAAGCTTCCTGAAGCACATCTTGACCGAGCATCACTTTAAAGCATGTTAAAAAGCAGCTGGGCTTTCAAAGAGAGCTTGAATATGGAGTATTCAGGCCAATATGCACACTTCAGACATATTAAACTAAAGATAATTGAAATTCGGGATGGAACAGCATACCCAGTCAGGTTTGGACTGAGTGTCTTTCTAATTAAAATAGGTGGAAAGTAAATGGACACACAAATTGGAACTTACGTTTTAAGACTGCAGCTGGTGCGTCTTTAGAAAACAAAGTATAGTGGTTACATTAGGAATAAAAAAAAATGGTAAAAAGGTAATGAAAAGTGGATAGCACAGAAAGTATGTATAATAGAACAACAAAACAGCAACGCTTTATATAACCAGTAATACATAATCACATTTTACAGCCATCCATTCTAGCAGAATTAAAGAATGGGAGTACTTGAAATTTGGTTATACACCTTCGAGTTYTTGGGATTCTGTTATTACAAGCAAGTTTAAAAATGTTATTTGTCTTTAAAAAATTTTAAAAGCATCCCAAAAAATGGGCAAATTTTACTCCTCGGTAACATTTCTGATGAGCACCTTCCCGGAATACATTTAGTGRATTTATCTTCAGGGAATTATCTGTTGAATCATTACTGCCACGGTTCTACAGACCAAGTCAGAGACAAAAGTTGACATGAAACTATTTCAAGGGATGTCATATATTATCCTCCTCCCTGTCACTTCAACCATTCATATTTTTTTCCTCTGATTCCAAGTACTGACTGTCACACAGATAAGTATAACCCTTTCTCCAGTTAGGAGTGGCCACTGGAAAAGGGTCCTGAAGAGAATTGTGTGGGTAGCTTTACCAACTCTGCAAAACTCAGAACCCGCAAGCCTCTGCTCTTAAACCTCTCTGACAGGCCACATTCTGGACTCTCTACAGAAAAAAGGGGCTTAGATATTTAGGAGAATAAAGATAGGAACATTTAATGTGTAATTAAATTAAGAGATTCGGTGTTGCATGAAAAACKAAACCACCTTTACGCAGGATCTGCAATAGTTTGCATTGCTGTTGTTAGGCTCGTTCCACTGAAAGAAGGAAACATCCTTCTACAACTGCAGGAATAACAGTTCCATATGCAGAACTGAATGGAGTTAGTGTGCAAATGTGCATAGAACAAAAATGGCTTTCAAATAAATTCACCTGAATTACTGAAAACACACAAGGTTGCAACAAAAACATGGATTTTTAATGCAACAGAGGCAGAAGTATTCAGAATGTTTATTTCAAGGAGGAGACCTGRAGCAGGAGAAAGGGAATTTTCAAGGGCTATCAGAAAGGAATATCTTTATAGTAATTCAGCACTCTTGGAAGACTACTGTGCCTATTCTGTTAACCATTGTCATGGAGGTACCATAAAAATGCTGAAATTAGCTTCACATTGTGATGCACAGTTACTCAAAAACAAATCCGTGACCAATTCCACTCCTACAAAGCAGTGACAAGACCTGGGGAAAAGCCAAGGCAGATTTAATCTCTACCACTCATGAAAAGTTGCTGTTTTCCAGTAGGGATCTAATCCAAAAATAAAATGTGTTTTCACTTCTCTTGCTCATTTACCAATGAGCATTCCTGATATCTGTGCCAGGCAATATTTTGAAGTGTTATCTGTCACTTTTTACTAATCAACAACACAAAAGTTGTCTTTCTATGGATGTATAAAGAAACAAATTTGGCCAGGGAGATGAGGTGGGGAACAAAAAACTGAAAAACATCCCCCCAAAACCCAGCATCTATTTCAGATACACCATTCATATTCTGTAGGATTCAGAGCTGTCTTCCACATCGGTTACCAGGGAAACAGCTCTCATGCATTCTAAAATCCCACATGTTAAAAGCACAGTTTGGAGAATTTTTCCCTGCTGATGACAGGGAGCATGATTCAGAATAAGAGTTTTTCCATTTCCAAAGTTAAATTAAMTGAGGGAGAGGCTCCAAACATATTTAACAATAACCATCAAAAATTCTGTAGAGAAGGAAAAAAATATACTTACAAAAAATATTTATCAGTTCATATGGACTATTGCTATGCATATATCTGAATGTCTGTTTCTGGCACAACTTATTTGACACCTATATAACTTGCTACTTCAATGTTATTTCTGCTACTATGTGTAAAGGTGGAAATGAGAATGTATATGCAAATAAGCCTTTCAATGATAGGATTCTTAGAAAACAAGAAATATTAAATACATATTTTTTTTTTGTGAGAAACAAACACGAAGTTGAAGTTCCACGTCTCATTCCAGTCTTTCATGCCATAGAAGCGCAGAACCAAGTTTGTCTTAATTTCACTACTCTAAAGTCATTCCAAACATGTTGAAAGAAATCATCAGGGCAAAATCAGTGTTGGAACCAAATGTTACAACCTCTGGTCAAATCCTCTAAGGTTTTGCACATGTGGTATGAGGCTTTGTAAAACATTTCACACTCTTAACATGCAAAAACTACTGTTCTCACCCCCCAAAGAGTCTGCTACTGTTGAAAATATCAATGCTAATAGGACTTTTAAAATCCTTTTATTAAAATAAAATGACCTGTCAGTTTTCACTGCCTCACTGCCCCCTTTTCCAGCCCATCATTATCAGCTTCTGTGTGAGGATCTTATGCCAGCCAGTGTTACATTACTCGCTATTCACAGATAGTGAATGTTCCCCAAATGATGCACTTTCCCTACAGAAGGGAGGTCACACACTTCACTCTTCAGCTGGCSACCTCAGGCCATCTCAATTGGTATGCCAGCCACATTCACTAGTCCACACCATAACRCAGCTTTAGGCAGCACTATGTATGAAATAGAAGGATGAGGCAAATTTACACTGTATTTGCACCAAAACCAAACCACACCTGAGGCAAAATTTGCCTACAAAATGTAATGGCCAGGGACTTACCCTGTCACTTCTGTGAGAGTGCTGAGAAAGGCAGTGACTGATCTCTCACACTTCAATCTTTCCCTTCATCAAAGTGTTTCAGATCAGTACCTTATTTTAAAATCTTAGTTTCAGTTCAAGACCCTCTTCCAGATTAAYCCAAAACTCAGCAAATGCTCCAATTAGTGAACAGTAAAATGMCATTACTAGACAGCAGTATAGTACATGTGTACTACAGGAGATTAACTATATACATAAACACACATTTATAGAAAACTCTTCCATCAGGACAAGCAGCAGCTGTTCTAGAGAGCATTCATTTGCTCCATCACTGACTTTAAACTGACTGCAACACAAACACAAATAAAAGGTAGGGTTTTTGGAACACTTCCTGAGCACCATGCTAGTGACTGACTTCAGCAAAGGCAACCTTATAGCACTAGTGTAGTGAGCCTGGGGATGTGCTTATTTGCAAATATAAAATGCCTAGAGGAGGAAAAAAAAGGGAAAGGAGTACTTGGGTCTAATAAAATTTTAAAAGAGATAAATTAAGAGATATTTAAAGAGATAATTTGCTATTACCTCCTTTAAAATATACCAAATCAGAATTGCATTAAAGTTCCCAGCAAACACAGAATCACAGAATCATCAAGGTTGGAAGAAACCTTCAAAACATCAAGTTAAACCATCATTCCATCATTCCAKCACCACCATAACCACTCCCGAACCATATCCTCMAGTGCCACATCCACTTTGAGAGACTGTGATTCCTCCACCTCCCTGGGCAACTTAATCCAAGGCCTTATCACTCTTTCAGTGTTTTTTTTTTTTCCTATCTAATCTTAATGTCTATTTAACACCATTTTGTCTCATCTTCTCACTCCAGACATGGCAGGTGTGATCAGCTTCCACCTCACTACAACTTTCTTTCGGGTAATTGTAGAGAGTGATGAGGTTCCTCCCAAACCTTCTTTTCCCCAGACTAAACACCCCCAGCTCCCTCAGCTGTTCCTCACAAGACTTTTGCTCCAGATTCTTCACCATCTTTGTTGCCCTTCTCTGGGCATGTTCCAGAGGAGGATAATAAGGATGRTGAAGGGCCTTGAGGGGAAGCCRTGWGAGGAGTGGCTGAGGGCACTTGGTCTGTTCAGCCTGGARGAGACTGAGGACAGACCTCACTGCTGTCTGCAGTTTCCTCATAGGGGTTGTACGTACAAATCTCTCTTATGACCAGTGACAGGACCCAAGGAAGCTGTGTTGGAGGAGGTTTACRTTGGATATGAGGAAAAGGTTCTTCACTCTGTGGGCACTGGAAAGGCTCCCAGGGAARGGGTCACGGCATCAGCCTGACAGAGTTCAAAGGGTGTTTGGGCAATGCCCTCAGGCACARGGTGTGGCTCTTGGGATGCTCTGCACAGGGCCAGGGGTAGGACACAGTGATCTGATGGCTCCTTTCCACCTCAGAATATTCTGTTATTCCATGATTCTGTACCATAACATTTTTAATTTCAGCTGCTGATGACAATTATGCTGTTGTAAAAAAGTTACAAGTAAAAAGATTAAATAAAAACAAAATCAAACAAAAAAAMCCACAAAACCCAAAGACCCCTGCAACCCCCACTACCACCAAAAAAACAAACCAATCAAAAAACCCCAAAAACTCACTCCTCCACACCAGAAAGTCCAGCTAGAATTTGAAAGAAATGTGTAAGTAGGTAGCAGCTAAGCACTGTGTACCCATAAACAGCTTTGGATTTGTCAAATTAGCTTCTGTGTGYCATATCTTTCCAGGAGTCCTGGGATTAGAGCTCAATGCAACGAGGGCACTCATGTATTGTTCACTGCATTGGTTAAATCAGCTATGAAAATAGGAGATAATCTGGAAACCAGACTTGAAATCAGAAGACATCCTCACTACATAAAGAAAGCAAAAACTTAATGCACAAATGGCACCCTCTTAGAATAAAAGTTAGACAAGCTCTGACAATAGGCAGTATTTCCTCAAGGGACCTTAGCTCTGGTACACACACCTCCAGGAAAATAGCACCTACTTCAGTGATGTGAGAACAACAACCACACAGTTCCAACATCAGCCTTTTGCTGATTGGGCACAAACCCAGGAGAACGTGTAGGAGTATCCAGACAAGCACAGTGACACATGGGCCAAAAAGAAAATCCCAAGTTACTCCCAAGACCAAAAGCAGAAGTGGGAGATCAGCAGTCCTCATTTTAAGGACTAGTCTTAGCTAGTCCCATCTATCAACACYCCCTCAAACTACACAAAACTTTTCATGTGTCATCTCATAAACAGAGATACATCCATAGAGCAAGYATTCAATTAAAACAGAAGTTTTTAATCAAAATTTATCTGTCTAACTACCAGGACAATTTTTTTTCCCCCTCTCATGGAGGCAGAGCCTACCTGCTTCTGGAGGTCCAAAGAGATTTAGTACCCCAAGATCTCTTGACTTTATATAAATTAGACTCTTGACAGAAATTACTTCAAAACAAAAGCAAAATCTGCCATGCATTACTCAYAATTTACCTCTAAACCACAAGCGGTCTAATACTCTGTATGATCCAGTGATATACACTGCTCAAATATATAAACTGCAAATTGTTTTTCTAAAATATTTGCTGAGACAATTCTTCATTATTAGCATTTTGTGCTGCTGAACACAGGGAGGCTAATTTACTGTTCCCATAGCTCTGTTTACTTTAGCTTACAATGAACACTCTCAGTGTGCATAAATACCTGATGGTGAGAGGAAAGAAGACAGGGTTAACCTCCTCTGTGTTGCCCAATGAAACAACAAGAGGCAATGGACATAGGCTGGAATATAAGAGATTATAATTCAACATAAGAAAAAAGTTTTTATTTAATGTGATGGTGACTTAATATACATCCATTCTGTCCTGACAGAGAGACAATCCCTATCTTTGGAAGATGTTCAAAACTCAACTGGACCCAGCCCTGAGCAGACTGCTCCAGGTTGACCCTTCCTTGAGCAAGGGCATAACTGATGTAATCTCCAAGGTTCCTTCCTACCTCGATGACTCTGTGATTCTGTGACTGGGTGGATAAAAACACTGCCCAAAATAACACAGCAGTGCAGCAGGGACATTCTGGAAGTTAGCTGAAACTCTGTCCTCAGAGGCAGTGACACCAAATATAAAGCTTCCATCGAGCAAAAATATGACTGAGCTTGAAAAGGTTATTCGGGTCAAAACAGGACAAGAGAACACCCTGAACACCACCAGTCCTGTGCAGCTCTGGAAGATGAACCAAACAGGGTCTTACCTGAAGAGTGGTGACTGCATGGAAACAGTCTCCCAGGAGTCTGAGTGGGATCAAAGCGTGGCTGCTGTGCCTCCTGTTCTGATACCACCCAATTTCACATAAATGTTTGGACTACAGACCGCAGATCTGTTATTCTTTAGCAGATTTTTTTTTTTCTTACTAACAGTATTACTTGCTTCTGCTCAAAAAAGGATAARGTACAGGTTTTATAGGAGAAAAGGTAGCAGGCAAGTCCACCAGTAAGATTTTGGATTGCCAGAAAAGAAATTTGGGGCTAGTCAGAAAAAAAAAAAAACCCAAAAAAAATCCCCTAATTGCCCTCATATTAACCTTAACAGCCAAGAATAAAGACTTTCCTCATCCTGCTCTCTTTTTCTCCCTGAATTGCCAGCTTCACAGCTTTCTAAATACTAATGAACATTAATAGTAAACATTAATATTCTTGCTTTAAGGTTTTGCCTGATGGTTTTGCACTACAACTAAAAAATAAACTACTTTTAAAAGAAGAAGCTGAGTAGAGTGCAAGAAAAAGCAGTGAATGAATGGGTAATCAAAGTTGGTGTGGTCCTTTAAAGATACAGCACTACAGTTGTTTACAATTTAAACTTGGACTCAAACACTGTAATGGAGAGGTTCATTCCCAAAACAAGACCATTCTCATTTTATATAACAGCTAATAGGGACACAGGATTTCACCCTAAATTCTCCATCAAATCTAAGTCTCAAGCTGGCCAAATCTTTCCTCCAAGATAGTTACCCATGGTGGGTTGACCTTGGCTGGACACCAGGTGCTTGCCAAGCTGCTGTATAACATCTCAGCTGGGCAGGGGAAGGAAAATCAGATGGAAAACAACTCATAGCTCAGGATAATGTAGTTTGCTAAAACAAAAGTGAAAAATTGTGTAATTACAAGCGAAGGGGGAAAAAAAAATTCCCTGCTTTCCATCAGTGAATGATGTCTGGCCACCTCCTGGGAAGCAGGCTTCCAGCACAAGTAGAGGGTGCTCCAGAAGCCAAACATTGTAAATAAAGAATACTACATCCCCTCTGCTTCTCCCTTAGTTCAGTTTGTCAGCTGACATCAAATGCTATGGAGTGTCCCTTTGGTCAGTGCAGGTCAGATGGCCTGGCTGTGTTCCCTACCAGGGCCTGGCCCACCCCCTGCCTTCTGATGGGGCCAAATGTTGAGAGACGTGGCTGTTGTTGTGCTCAGCAGTAGCCAAAACACTGCTGTGTTAGCAACACCTTTCCAGACACCAATGCAAAGCACTGCGAGGGCTGCTGTGGGAAAAAGAGCTCCAGYTCAGCCAGAACCACASAACACTGTGAAAAATATTTTCATCTAAATAACCCAAGAGCTGGAGAAATCCAGGCTCCAGAACCAAGCCTCTCCCGGGTGGTCATCCTGGACATCTCCAGGCTGACTCACCCCACCATGACTCAGTAATGTTGGCCAAGCTGTACACAGGGAGGCAGAAGTTACCTAAGGACACCATCCCCAGTTAAAATTTTACTTTCGTATCTCATGAAACGATACAAACTCAGTTGCTAAATGAAGCAGCTCCTTATGGTTTCCCTACTAGATTCTATATTTCCATTTACTTTGCTCTATCTTTAACTAAAATCACACTAAGGTTCTGTTATTGCTTGTTCAAAAATCTACAAAATTATGCTTGGCAAGTATTATTTTTATGTTATACTTTAAACAGCCACTCKGTTCAACAAAACAATTCTTCCAATTGTGCAAAACATGCAATAATCATAGCTCTACACTGCTGCATGTAGCTGGAGAAAATGTGTTTTACAGTTATTTCAGTAAGGAAACATACAAACAGAATGACAATAAAACTCTTTCAGCTTAGCAGCGTTTTTTTTCTTTTTTAGCTCCATGTTTTTCAAAACAAACTGAACTGTTCTCCTGTTCACCTGCTTTCCTGGTAAATGCAGTGAATGAATACAGAAAACCATCTGCAGTGTTTTCAGTTAAAGCACAGCAGCATTGTTCAGCATGTGGTATCCTAAAAGCAAACAGGAGAAAGGAGAAAACAGAAAACAGTAAACACTACAGTGTTTAAATTGCTCAAAGGTACAGCATTATCCTGAAGTACAGCAAATTGGAATACAAGTTACTTCACTATATTTCAAGACATCAGCAGCACAGATTAAAAACTCCTAATGTTTTAACAGACAAAGCACAATGTTTTAACAGACAAGTCTTATKTTTTGTAGATATTCACAGCAAAATCCAACAGATATCAGTGTAGACTATACAGCAGTCAGACAGATTTCTACATGGTTAACAGGCAAAACAGATACATGACACTAAACTGTTGATCAGTATTTGGGGTTTTCATTCTTTTTTAAAATCAGTTTTCTGTTAAAATAATTTTGTGATTCAACACTGAGAGAAGCCTGTTTAAACTTAGCTCCTGATCTAGAGTTTTGTTCAGTCTTCCTGAYAGCTTTCTCTTGGTGGCCTGGCTGATTATTTAGTGAGGTGCACCATTCATGCTGCTAAACTCTGGCCCCTGGGCATCAGAGCTGAAGGCAGCGGCCAAGCAGGGCTAGCACCGGCTCAGGGTTGGCCAGCTCGGTGCGCTCAGACTCTTCTGGGGCTGGTGGTGCTACACAAACCTCTCCTGCGCTGGGGCTTTGACCCCTGAGAGCTTTGRCATCAAGCTGTGAGAGCACACGCAGCTGCCGCAGAAAAAGTAAAACTCCCCTGACTGAGGCTGCTTCTCCCCAGTTTAAGATTTTGTATCAGGTRGTTTCAAGTACCTGCTTTGCTTTCAGCCACTGCTGAGGGGTAATTTTCCACCCCGAGCCCGCTCCGGAGCAGCAGGAATTCGATTGGAGGGGCGTTTGGCATCTGCGTGGAGAGGGCTTAAAGCCGTCAGCTTCATCCGCACAGGAGCCCTTATCGCCCACAGCTCCCGTGGGAGAATCCGTGCGGGAGCGGGATGGGGGATGCGGGATGGGG
>NW_026623286.1:958567-970212 GCF_030028575.1 Malurus melanocephalus
ATGGGGGAGGCGGGGTGCGGGATTCAGGATACGGGATGCGGGGTGCGGGGCAGGGATGGGGGATGCGGGATGCGAGAGCGGGGCACGGTTGCTCTGAGGGGCCGGTGGCCGCGGGGCGGGCTCAGCCTGCACACCCCCCTCATTGACACCGCGGAGTGTCCTCCGGGCCCTTCTGAAGGAAAACCACCCAGGCACCAGCGAAAGGAAAGGAAGGGGAGGGAGAACGGGAGGATGCCTGTCACAGCAGAGCCCGGCTCCCCTAAAGTRCCTGTCAGGCAGGCGATGTTCCGGCCATCAGTGTCGGCCAATTTTCATTCTTGGAGGATTTTTTTTTGGACTTAGCTGTATTTCCTTCCTTGCTAATATAGTTGAATCGCGCACTTMCCCCGACATTTTGTGTGTTTTAAGGCATACAATCTGGGAATACCGCTCACACCCAGGCCTTGCCGGCGGCTGTAGCAAAGCATCCTCCAGGGCGGCCCCTGAGACAGGGGCTGCCTCCGGTGTCCTGCAATTAGCAGCATCATTACAAAAGGCACATTTGATGTTCCCTAACACAGAAATCACCGACTTAGAACAATTGTTATCGTCTCCTTTGAGGACACGGAGCTGCGAGCAAGCTGCTTGAYTGCTGTAGCCACAGAGAGATGCATAGCCACTGGTGCTAAAATTGCCAATACAGCTCTGTGTTGAGGGTGGCCGAGGTGGGAACTCCTTCAGGCTGAAGATCCCATGGCTTCGGGAATTCTTTTCAGGTTCAGGTTCTTCTGTTCTCTGGCTAGAATCAACTCCACAATTGTTTTAGGACACACTTGCTAATGTAGCAATATATCATACTCCATGTCCCAGAGCTTGAGACTCATTTACAAGTTTGCAAACAGAAGAGAATACAGTCTTTATGACCTTCTAAATGTACTGAAGGTCTGTAAAATCAGAACATGATTTTAAAATATCTGTTCAAGATTATTTTCTCATGCAGAAAGCCTTTTTGTTTGTTTGTTTTGTTTTTTTGTTTGTTTTGTTTGTTTAGGTTTTGAGTTTGGCTTTTTTGTGTTTTTGTTTGTTTGGGTTTTTTGGGGTGTTTTTTTATTTGTGATTGGAAGAAATATTTATTGCATCGAAGCTAKATATTCAGGTTTGTAACAACACTATATGCATTAAAAATTAAACTGTCACAGGGTTTTTTTTTYCCCCTCGCCTTCTCCATGCATGTGTTCAAAGTTTCCTTAGAGTTTGCTACTTCACTTTGTCATCGTCCTATCCTGTTTTTCTCCACTGGTTTATTCTAAAGAAAGCAAACCTTCTAATGATACTTGAACTTTTGAACTTCAATAGTTTTAAACTATTAATAACAAGGAACAGGCTTTTGATTTAAAATCTATGCAACAGAGATAGGTGAAACTGTTAGAAAATAGAAATATCAATAATCATTTAAGCAAATATAAGGGAATTTTTTCCCCATAGGCATTTGTGTTTATATCCTGAATGTAATTYATTTTTAAAGATCTAAGCTTAGTATTTTTTAGGTTGATGGAAAATAATTAGCACACAACTTTTAAAAGTAAATTAGCAGGAATAAGTAATTATATAACAGTTGTTTCAAAATTTGAAAGCAAAATATTTTTGTCACTTTTAATGATATTAATGTTTTAGAAGACTGCTGACAAAAAAATACAGCAGGTTTTAAATGAGTCAGGATCACTGAGTTTGCTAATCATGGAGTTTCACACAAATGTGGCTGTTCTCTAAATGATGTTACTCATTGCTAGAGCAAACAAATATTTGCCTTGTTTAATAGCATTTGATGACCRCATGCACAGTTTGAGATAAGTGCCAGAAGTAGGTTTTTTGTTAGAACTACCAAAGGATATACACAGCAGTACAATTCCCACTGTGCTAACCACTTGGAAAATTCCCATTATATCTCTGCTCCCACGTTACGTTGGCTCTACAAGGAAAGAAGTCAAGGTCTAAATTTATTTTTTCCATATATGTCTTACCTGTGTGAGCTTTATTCAAAGCACCTTTTAACAGGCTGAAGGACTTTAACAGAATCATAGAATTGTAAATTTGGAAAATACCTCTATGATAACCAAGTCCAACCATTTAACTCAGCTCTTTCACATTCACCACTAAACAGATCCCCAAATGCCATAGCCACATATTTTTTTTTAACACTTTCAGGGAATATTTTCCAACATATCACACTCTGGTTCACATATTTCTTCATCTACAAGGAAGTCAGTATCACATAGGCAATCCTCTGGGCAGTTTATTCTTGGAACAAACATTTATGTGATATGCTTAAACTTTCTTCCAATCACTAATGGTATTTTTTTCCAACCTACTCATTACACTCTTCAAAAAACTTGCACTGCTTACAGTTGTTGTAAAGATTACAAGGCTGTCAGTATTTCCTGCTGAGTTCCTGTGGGCTTTGTCAATCCAAAATTCTGCTACATTTCTCTTGATGTATGACRTGGTTTAAGCCCAGGCAGCAGCCAAGCCCTACACAAACACTCACTCCCTCCCTCACCAGCAGGACTGGGAGAGAATCAAGAGGGTTGAAGGTCAAAAATTCATAAGTTGAAATAAAGGCAGTTTGACAGGAAAAGCAAAAGCCAAGCAGACAAGCAAATCAAAACAAGGAATTCATGCAGCACTTCCCATGGGAGGCAGGAGTTCAGACATCCCCAAGAGCACAGGACCCCATCACAGGTAAGGGTGACTTGGGAAGACAAATTCCATCAGCTCCAAATGTCTGTCCTTCCTCCTTCTTCTCCTAAACACTGAGCACGATGTCATATGATCTGGAATATCCCTCTGGTCAGTTTGGGTCACCTGTCCTTGCTGTCTCCTCCCAACCTCCCRAGCACCCCCAACTTCCTTCCCAGTGTGGCATCATGAAAAGCAGAAAAGGCTTTGGTTCTGTGTARCCCCTGCTCAGCAATAACAAAAAACATCTCTGTATTATSAACTMTGTGTTCASCACRTRTCCAAAACACAGCCCCATAACAGCCACTCTGAAGAAAATGAATTCTACCAGCACAGTGCAGCTGAAGAGAAATAAAATCACCCTAAATATCTGGCAGCCAGTGGTGTTTCCAAGACCAGATATGAACATCAAGCACATTTCCTTTTAACTCCTCCGGCTGATCCACCATTAATCAGTCATGCCCACTCTCAGAAATTCAGGCATGTGAACTCAGAACAATCTTGATAAAGTTGCCATTTATAGACTAAGGAATCTATAAATGGTTGGTGTCAGTACAGTTTTCCTGAGAAAACTGAGGTATTGAACCATAAGGAGACAAACTTCTGCCCACAGCTAAAAAGAAAAATATATGTTTTGCTAGGGATAGGTTTGAAWATTTAAAAATCTGGTGTGATGTAAAAATCCTTACAACTTGAACATCTTATTGTCTGACATGCCCATATTGCTCAAAACTAGCTCAGAATCTATGCAGATGGGAACAGTTTCAAATCATCCCTTTTTGTTAAGCTGGTAAGGGTGGTAGTTATGTTTGACCTCGTGAAGGATAGTCAGAAGTAATTTTCAGTGAATATCTTGTAACAAAATCGTAAACCAGCTCCAGGCAGTTCCCTCCTTTTTCTGCTTGCACATTGCTGTTCTTAAGAGCAGACACACACACACACACACACAACCATTTACTGCTCTCTTCTGCTAATCAGGTTTTCATTGTTGTTATCATTCCTTGAAGGTGAACATAATCTTTAAAACAGGAATGTTCCAACTAAAAAGACCAAGAATTAGTGCTCCGTAGCAACCAGGAAAAGAAGGGATATTTTAAGTAGAGATAGGAAATAAAAGGAAGTTTCATAGGCTTGTATTTTATGATGGGCTTTACATGGAAGTAGCTGGTTGAATAAAAAATACAATGAGTATAGGAGTGGGGCAGATGATGTTTTAGAAAAAACATGAGAAAAAATGTTCACCAGGGAAGTAACTTTGTTTTTTTCTGTTTTTAAAAGTTTGCTCGGGCTTTTTTTTTTTTTTTTTTTTTTTTTTTTTTTTTTTTTTTTTTTTTTTTTTTTTTTTTTTTTTTTTTTTCCCACTGTCTTAACTATATCTTACTTTCAATATGTTATACCTACAATGAGTGAGAGTACTGGTAGAAGAGTGTAAGAAATCCTGCTGTCATTCAACAAGAAGTACTGAAAAGTAAGAAATCTCTTATTTTTCCTGAGCCTGCATTGAACATAGTCATTTTAACCTGTGAAAAATGGATATAGATTTTTATTTGGCAGGGGCTTATATCTTTTCTCTGGAACAAATAGCTACGTAAGACACAGACATTCAAACAGAAACAGATSCCAAATTTTATGCATATTGCAAAACTGGGAGATTAAAATAAACTTAATTTTGCTCTAACACTTTGTGTGGCTTTCTCTTTAGGGTGATGGGCTTAGTTTCTATTTGTTTTTCTATTCCATTGTTTTGCTATTTTACACTTTGTTAAAGTTTTACTTCAGCTGACTTTTTTATTTTCTTTTGCACTTTGTGTACTTTGTGCATGTCATTGTTCAGTAACTCACAGTAGCTCTGCTCCTTAAAAGGAATAGACTCAGAGAAACCTCCTTACTGGCCAAAACTAGTCTGACAGGTTCAATGACCCCAAGTACTGGTGCAGTGAAAAATATCCCAGATTCAACCACCTTCCAAGTGCACATTATTTAACATGCAATTTCCCTTCAACAAGAATGCTGGTTTAAAGGGTATGAATTAAAGTAGCACTTAGAATGTGAATGATTAATTGTATAAAAATCACATACCAGTCTTATTCTCAAAGGGCAAAACTCACCCTTGCAGTAGGAATACTGTGAAAACAACCAGCAGCAGCCCAGATTTCTTTCTACCAGGTGTCTGACACTTGTTATAGTCAGATTTTGCTAATTTGATTGTGTTGTAGGCTAATGTCATCTTGCTATGTGAAGTTATCCAATATCCTAACCCTGYAAACAAACAAGAAATTATGAGAGCAAAATAAAATTGCTGCTGTACCTTATCCCTTGAGAGTGTAAGTGCAGGACCTGTCTCTTAAATCCTAAATGTTTGATCACATAGGAAGGATTTCCCAAGTAAGTCCACATGTGCATGCTGATTGTTAAGATTTGCTAATGCTGTGTTTCGTAAAGATTTAATGTGTGGTGCAGTAAAGAAGCTTATTGCATATTAATTGCAGGTCTGGAATCCTGATGTATGAGGAAAGAATTCCTGTCTTTTTACTATTAAAAACACTAATTAAAATTAATGTTACTTAAATGCTTCTGTACCCACAGAGAGATTAAACCCACCACCTCCTGTTACAGCGATGCCCCAGCAGCAGTCTTCTCTGAGGTTTAAGTATTTTATAGTGCTGGTGAAAATATGTTAAATAACAACAGGTTCAGAGGGACTTTGAAACACATTGGATTAAATGTTTGAGGGAAAATATACATTTCTACTGCTGGGAGATACCATAAAGTTTTGAACTTTTATATTATCTTTTAGTACTCTAAATTTCACTAAAAATACTGCATTACCTCCCAAGAAAGTCTACTTTGATGACTGGTTTTATTCCCTGTGCACTGTATTTAGAAGGCAAGAGAGCAATTCCATTGGATCACATCACAAATAAGGCAGAGCTGGAACAGGAAGCCTGAGTATAATTGCTGTTGTTCAGTTAACCATAAAGCACTCAGTAACACTGAGGCAAAAGTTTTTGAAAGTTTATCAGGATGTTTACTTGTGCTCACTGTTGGCAGTGTTTAATTAATTAAACTACAGCTGATAGTAGAACAACAGCAGCCCTGTTCCAATCTTCTGGTGTTTCTCTTTGAGTTCCTCATTTATTAAAATGTTACATTAAATGAAACAAGACCTCCTTGGAATTTTTRGCTGCAGGTTATCTGGGTCTGTTTTAATTCCTACTCAATATTTCTCACAATTATCCTTAGTCACTAATGGATTAGAACATATTTGATCATACTCATCTGGCAGCATCTTGCTATGTTCCCTTCAGATGTGTACCAGACATGGGCATCTGGTATGCCTGCTTCTTAATTTCTTCATACTTATGTTTTACCATTTGGGTAAACCCATGTAAGACCTATAATATTGCTAAGATTATTTGAATGTACTTAAAAATATCTCTGTTTTTAGTGTTACCTCATCCTTCAGTATTTAAACTCCCCTTTAACAACTTTTGTACTCCCTACCCTTGAATTCCGATGATTTATGACTAGCTTTTTCTCTCAGTGTGTTGTTTCCTTTCACTTCCTTTTGCTACTGAGTTAAAAATGAACTTAACAGCTATATTTGTCTTGTTACTGAATCTTCATTATTAATCTCATAAATGTCTTAAAAGCAGTCTTCCTTTGCAGAACTTCGTACTTCTTTTTGTTCCATACCTCACTTCGAATTTTCCCAAGCTGTTGCAAACTGGCATTTTCAAAGTATCAGGTACATAAATTATTTCCAGGAACTCTCCTCTCTTGCCAGTAATAAATACCAGGTATTGGAATTGTTCGGTCTGGAAACAAAGAGGCTCAGGGGAGACCTTATTGCTGGCTACAGCTGCCTGGCAGAAGGCTGCAGTGAAGTGGGGTCAGTCCCTTCTCCCACGTAACAAGCATCAGAACAAGAGAAATGACCTCAAGTTGTGCCAGGGGAGATTACAACCGAGTATTAGGAAAATTTCTTCACCGTAAGGGTAGTCAGGCAGTGGAACAGACTGCCCCGTGAAGTGGCTGAGTCACCATCCCTGGRGAAGTTTAAAAGCTGACTAGATGTGGTACTCAGGTACATGGGTTAGTGGTGAACCTGGCAGTTGGACTCRTTGGTTGGACTTGATATYAAGGGTCTTTTCCAGCCTAAATGATGTGGAAACTATGAATGAGTTTTCTGATGAGATACACACACACACACRCATACATATGTGCATAGGGACATGGGTACATRGTTAGTGCTGTCTGCTGTGTGCTAATGGCTTAAGTAACCATGTCTAAATGACTCCAGCTCATTGCAAGGACAGGGGCACTTCTCATCTGGAGGAATAAGGGACACTCCTGGACTGAGGAGAGGATGCTGGCACGCCAGCACCGCCAACACCWCTGCCAAGCACTGTTGTGCCACAGGGCAGTACCTGCGGCCACATGGAGCGTTTCACTCGAGATGGCAGCGGAAGGATGGTGACAGCACCCCRTCTGAGGGAATCGCTTTGCAGAGCAGCGTGGGTTGTCTGTGTGCGTGGGCGAGGGGACACGAGCCAGGTGTGACATGTTGGTGATGCTGCACGACCCCAAGGCTGTGAGGGGCTCTGGTGGCCCTGCATGGCTCGGCTGGAGGTGGGGGCTGGTGGGGCTGGTGTGGGGCGAGTGGCTGTGGACCAGAGTGGGGTAAGGGGGCTGCCAGGGCTGAAAGCCTGGCTCTGGTCCCTGCTGTCCCCTTGCTGCAGTGTCCGGCCGGCTGCGTCCCCCTGGAAGGTTCTGGCACACTTTTTTTTGGCCTCCTGTTCTCCTGAGAAGTCAAGGAGACAGCAAGGGGCTCGTGCCTCTCACTGGGTACTTCTAGTCTCTTAACCACAGCATTCCAGATTTCTTCATCATCTTTACAGTCTATGAAACCAAATACCCTTCAGCCAGTAGAAAAAACAGAGCCGTACTTAGTAAAATATCAAGAAAATTTGGCTCTTGTAGAAAACACCTTTAAAATAAACTTGTTTCATTTAATGCAAAAAACAAACAACAACCACACAAAAAAAACCCAGAAGAAAATGCAATAGTTTTCATTAACATGTATGAAATTACAACGGTTTTACAATAACTTTCTCAAAGTTTGTAACATAGGTAAGCATTATCAGTAAGACTATGGCACTCTCAGACATCACAAAATGCCTGGATATGCTTGCTATGCCAATAGAAATGTGCATGTACATATAGAAAAATATTCTTAAAAGCGTTTGTCCCCGTCTCTGATGAAAGAAATAAAATTGTGTGGCCTGCCACTGGCTTTATGTYGAATCCTTAATGTCAGTATTTATTTATGCCATTTTCTAAATGTCACAGCTCCTGAATTTATAGCAAGGTAATATATGCAGATACATTCTCTACTTTAATGAAAGCCTTGAAGTCTTGGCAAAATGCCTCAGACTTCACCATTTTTATTTTGAAAGGAATTTTTATTAAGTGGTATGATGCCATTTTCAGTTTCCACAGTGCCGTTTTCCCAGTGTACTTTTCGCCTAAGCCCAAGCAGTCACTCAAATAGTTTTCCACAAAAAGAAAGTCCCCTCCTCCTGCACCAGTACCTTTGGTCTGTGGATGCTTCACAATCCAATGTCATGCCTGTTGTCACCATGACTAATGGCCAGCTATCAGTACCCGCTTCTTGCCACTTGAGAAAGGCATCTTCTCACAGAACAGGATATACATGTTCCGTACTACATATTGAATAGCCCCTGGCATCACAGGCCTGATGTRATTACAGGCTCAAGGTCAACAGCCAGTGGTTGTAGATTTTTGTAAACCTGTTGGGCGCCTGTAGGCTCAAACAACATAGCTGAAAAACTATTGTCTGGAATATTTTTGTAGGCTGTCATCAGCCCTTCCAGCTCCTGTTTGTTGCAGGTTTTTTTTTGGGAGGAGGGGGCAGGTGGGTTTAATGATAAAGAAGAAAATGGGTATCTGCTGTAGAGAAATTTTGTTTCACTAAAGCAGCCACAGATCTGCTCTTGCTTTGAACATCAGACATTTATGACTGACTGTTAAAACTTCCAATCTTTAGGGCTCTGGGTTCAGAGGCAACACAGCAGGCCACGATGACCACTGACTAGCCATTTTCATATACCCATAAGGATTTGCCTTGTAGGCCTAGGTGATGGAAATATACACTTCCTTTAAACTAATGTGTCAACCTTTGTCACTTACAGATCTTCAACTACCAAGTTAATGTTTGGAAATTTCAGATCAGCTGTAAAAGAAGGCGCTTCTGAGAAGTGGATTTCTTTATTATAAATGTTAGTGGAATCAAACTTTTACTCAAAAGACCTCCAGGCAGACAAGGGAAACTATTTTCCTTTCCCTAAACTGTGTTGGTCACTGAATTATTGGAAGCAAAGACTAAGCCAGTATGAACACATTGCAGGAAATTTATCTACAAGCAGTTAAACCTATCTGCCCTTTTGTTAATTTCTTGTGGTTAGGACCTGTCTTTTTGCTTGCTGTGTAACAGAAGGCTAAATAAAGGTCATATTAATGGCTCTCTAAGACAGMAAATCAGGACATTTAATGATGGAGAGTTCAGGAAAGGAATTAGGCCATTTTTGTAGTCTAGGGTAAGACAACCTCTCTTTCCTTCCATTAGAATGACTGGAGAGTAAAGAATTAAAGAGACTACCTGCTAGGATACTGAAGCCATAGTAATATTTTCTACTGACAAGACACATTTTTCAGGTAAACTAATGAAACCATCCTCATCTGCATAACTGAGGATGTAAGGTTTGCCTTCCATGCCTTAGAGCATTACATTAGTCCCTTCAGCTGCAATTTGGAGGCATCCATCTGAGCATCCTGCAATGTATATATTGTATAAGTGTGTATAACTCAACTCTTGAACATAAGAGTCAGGGAGAAAGAACTTTTAACCTGCATTACTTTGTACTGCAAAATGTTTGAAATCTCTTAGAGATGCTAATAAAGTATCTCAAACCCCAGCTTTCTTCTCTATTAACCCTGAATAAGTGCACAGTCACCTAAACAACTCACAAATGTCAGGCGGTGAGTTTTTCAGTTTACATGAACTTTTCTCTGCTTAGGAAATTTGTTGTGCTCATTTACATTGTACACCATTATCTAGGTTGAGTCCTGTAGCTACCTTTTACCTTTTGCTCTCCTGGCTTTTAATTGAGGACTACATTTTGCTATCTACAGTGGAGTTGCTTTTGTTTCATATTAGCAGAAATAAAATCAGCATGTATGAATGTGAATATATATCAAAAGAGAATTGTTTAATCCATAACCACAGAAATCTTCCACTTGTAGCACCATTTCTATAATTTCTTACAAGAGATTCAAACAATTTCTAGACCATATTAAATAATACCAAAAATCAATTAAGCTGTTTTTACATGTAGTAGTCAYAACATTATTTGAACACTTCCAACATCTTGTAAAATTTGAATGATATGATTATGCATATAAAGAAAACTGATTTCTTCTTAATATCACCCCAGCCTGTTGCAATTCAAGAGGAATAGCTCCATCAGCTAAATTATAGTCATATTATTGATTTATATGTTAGAATATTATTGTGCAAGGGAAGTATCAAATTTGACGATAGTTATAACTAGCCTTTTGCCTCTCCATCACACTCAGATTGCCTAACTTCAGCAAAGTGAGATGAAATAGTGAAGTTCTAAAGAACTTGAGAAAAACCTTAATAATGAATACTAAAACAGTTACTTTCTTGAGATAAAATAAATCAGGTCTTATCGGCAACTGTGAGCGCTCTCCTCAAACATGCTGAGAAAAGTAGTGACCAAGATACTCATAAAAACATTCTGTCTTTCATATATCGGCATTTGTAATAAGCCAAGTATTCTGCAGCAGGTGACAACAGATTAATTACCCTCTTGTATACAATAATCACACTTGTGTGCACAAGTAACTGACAGTTGTTAAGAGACTCCAGATACTTCATTGTGAGATAAATGGAATTTTATTTTTAGGGAGAGAGTGATTCCTCTTTATAATAAATGTATAAAAGTGCAATATCTTAAATATTTACTGCATGCAAATAATCTTTTCCTTCTGTTGTTATCAGCATCATATAAAGTAATCTTATGCAATAGTCTCTGCAAGAATACATTTGAACTTATTGTCGAATTAATGCATCTCTTCAGTTGAGTGCCAGCCTGCTCATTACATTAACCACCTCATACAGGAAAAAAGGCAAATTTTCAGCAACATCTTAGCAAACAGCTCTCTATTGACAATGTGGAATGACATAATAAAATGGCAAAATTTGGCCCATGTTTGCCTACTACATGCTTCAATTGACTGTATTCCACAATTGACTGTATTGACTATAGTGTCATTGTTTTGTTTTCTGAAATACCTGTTCAAAAGGCTAATTGGATCTGCCCCTGATTACAGGAACCTTCTGATGTTATTCACAATTTGTCTTTAATGCAGCCAGTATGACCAATTCTTTAATGACTGACTACCAGAACTGACACTGGTATGTCAAGGAACCTTTTCCTTGTGCCAAACAAGATAAAGAGAAGGTACCAAAAAAGYAATCAGAACAAAATGGCAGGAGGAACAACAAACAAGATTAAGCAGAAAGTGCATTCCTCTTCAGCTGTATTACACATCAATTGTTGAATTTTACCAGACCAATTTACTTTTAATTCACAAGGATCAGAAAGCATTCCTGAGTGCACATACATAAAGCAATACTGTATTTTCTTTAGATGGCAGGAAACAATTAATGAGTGTGATAGCCAAGTGAGAATGRAGAAAGAAGTGTCTTGCACACAGTAAACCTTGAATGTCAAGCCCAGCAACACAGCATTTTAAATAAGATAGAAAACATTTTCTTTTTCTTTTCAGAATTTACTGGAAATGACCTAGTTTTGTTTTCG